>NC_142156.1:18862884-19013038 GCF_024610735.1 Ursus americanus | reverse complement strand
GCGACAGCAGGGTCCAGCAAGAACCACACAGTTCGGCGTGACCAGTGTTTCCGACAGCATCCACACAGTGCGCCCCAGCCGAGGGGCTTGGGGGACAGGGAGACTCAGAGGGTCACGTACCCATGGGCCTCAAGCTCACCCTAAGTCTCAGGGAAAGAAGGGGGCTCAAGGCTGTGCAGCCAAGTGCCCCATCTTACAGCTGTGGAGAGAGCAGTCAGCCACATGGCAGCCAGCTCAGGACTCAGCTCTGCAAACCCCAAGTGACCCCCAAACCTCACTTGCACTCGGGGTCAATACCCCCTGTCCCGGACAATCAAGCCTTCATCACAGTGGCCGAGTGGGAGGGAAAGGGACAAACATGAGGCTGCCCCCACCGTGCTCGGCCTCTTTGCCAGGGCAGAGAGAGAAACGACAATGGGCAGACCACACGCCAGGGTGGCCCACACACGCCACAGACGGCAGGACACCGTTCCAGAACGCCGGGCCCCAAGCCCTGGGGTCCTACGCTCACCTGGCCTAGGGTGGGACCATTTGCAAACCTCCACAGTGACACAAGAATGCCCGGGAGGGAAGGGTTGAGGAGGAAAACCAGCTAAGGACAGTCCTTCACCTTTCTAAACCTTAACATGTCACATCAAGTATGTGTTCCCATAAAAACGGAAACACATATATTTTGGGTTTTATACAAGGCAAAGCCATCCATTTCTCCACTGAGGGGCATTCGGGATGGTTCCCTGTTAAAACGGCATGGCAGGGAATGCCCTGGCACCCTTTCCCTGGGGAGACGCCGGCCTGTGGACTACTAGGGTGCCCCTTCTTTGTGCTTCACTGAGATGTCAGTGTCCCCAGGGGTGGGGGTTTTCTCTACCTTCCCTCATGGGGACGGCCATGAGAGGCACGGCTCATCTCTGCCAGTCACGGGCTGGCAGCCATGCTCCCCGGTGGGACCGGGGCTCCCCTGGGTGCAGCTCTAAGTCCAGACCCACCTCTAAGTCCCGATTTTCCCTTAAAAAGGCATTTGCTACTCCTTCTCCTACAAAGAGCCCTGAGTCACCCAACAGGCCGTCCTAAAGCTGCCGCCCCTGCAGCCCTGAGAAGGGGAGCCCCCTGAGATTTCCTGTCCAGCAGCGGCCAGGTCCCTGGGCTGGGAAGTCCGACATGACTCACTGGCCTTTTACAGCAGGAAACAGGCAAGAGGACCCAAACCGGCTCTCTGCTGGGGGGGCTCTGCAGATGCCCGAGGCCAGGGGGAGCCTGGCTCAGGAACCTGAGGCGACACCATGCCCTGAATACACCCCTGGGGCCTGGCACTCTGCAGGGGCAGTGACTGACTCTCCCCATGTCTTAGGGGCTCCTGGGGGCCCCGTTACCCACACTGGCAGGGGCACGGACACCCAGGGGTGTGGTTAGCTGGTGGGGCTAACTTCTCATCTGGCTGTGGGCCCTGAGGAATCACACTGGACTCGGGTGGGCTGGGCCTCCTCCTTGGTTAGCTTACCTGATTCAGAAAGCCTGAGCTCACAATCCATGTAATCAAACATCTCCACGGTGAGCTGGAAGCTACGGAGGGGAAGGCGGGGGGCTGAGCAGAGGAGCGGGGGATTCACCCCATGAGACCCCCCCCCCCCACGGTGGGAAGAGGGAGCACAGCTCATCCGCACGGCTCTGCAGAGGGCAGCCATCCTGCAGCCAAAGGCGCTCCATTCCAAAGAAACCCCAGCCCTCAGATTCAGCCTCAGCTCCCGGAGGCAGGGACCCCCCAGCCACTGAGGAGTGCCCACCCGTGTAGGGCTCACATGTTGTTGACGTCGGTCCCAGCTGTCTTCTCTAGCACCTCATCTGTCACCTCCAGGCCCGCGGGAAACTGGGGGTGCTACAAAGAGGACACCCCCACTCAGCTGAGGCCCATGCTGGCCCAGCCCAGAGCCGTTTCTGGCTTCCGAGGACAGGAGATGAGGCCAGAGAGGTACCCATCTGCCCTGGGCACTGGCTGAGGGGGGCTGTGGGTGACTGGGGAGACCAGGAGAGGAAGGAGGGGATGTCCAGCCAGGGCAGGAGACTGCCCAGAGCCAAGGGCAAGGCTGAGACCACCTCCAGCATCGGCGGGAAATGCCCCAAGGTGCGCGGACTCTTAAGGCGCCCTGGGCACCCCATGTTTCCCCTCAGGTCAAGATCGGGACACAGGGATCCCACCGCCCTGCTTCCCAGGACATCTCCGAGATGAAAGCCCAGGGTCCCTCCCTCCAGCCCCACAACTCCGAGGAAACTACCTTGAGGTGGAAGGAGATTTTGGTCAGCAAGAGTTTGGTGTAAACATTCACGAGCTGCCCGTAGCGGTCATGCAGATGTCCCTGCGGAGGGAGGAGCCCAGAGTGAGGGTCTGCCACCCCAGGAACGTGCCCACAAACCCTACAGGACCTGGACATGCATTGGGGCAAGGGAGAACATGGACGCGGGAAGGCGCAGGACGCCAGCTGGGTGTCCTCCCTTCACCCGCCACACGGACGGAAACGCACGCACGAAGACTGCTCCGCCCGCCAAAGGCGGCCAACGCGTCCCTCCAAAGGACCTCCGCCAACCCTCCTCTTTGTCTCCAGCTCTTTAATTTTTTAAAATCTTACGCCTAGTCCTTGCCAAACAGACTCTTGTTGAGAAGAGGGCTCTCTGTCCAGGGCAGCAGGCCAGCTCTGAGCTGGGACACTTCATTAAAATGCTGGTGGCAGCCAGGGAGGCACATTCTGCTGGGGGCATGTACACACCCTCCCAGCTGCCTCCCCATCACCTCCCCACACCGTGTCCCCTGCGGTCACACCAGCTGGGCCTGTGTCTGCAAACGGCACCTCAGGCACTGTTTTCTTTACTTCAAGGGACATCGTGGGCCTCCCTCTGGCCAGTCCTCGTAGGCCACCCTGCCCCCAGCCCAGCCCACAAGGCCCCAGCAGTTCTCCCAGAGGACAAATAAGGCCAGAGGCCCTCCCCCCAACCCCCAAATTCCCTGAGGGTCTTGAAGTCGATCTAGAATACAAGCTCTTGGGGCTCTCAAGCTTCAGTGTGGGTAAGAATCTTCTGGGGAGTTTTTTGAACCCAGTTTCCAATCCTGAGATTCTAAAGCAGCCTGTCTTCTGGAGGGGAGTGGGGGAGGCGAGGCGTCTATACCCCTCACACTGGCTGTAACCCGCCAATCGGACACCCAGACTTGGGCGTCGCCACATTTCCCAACCCCTGGGGACCGCGGGACTGGTAAGTGCCGGGAGCTGGAGGGCCCGTTAGTTACGTGAAGCCTCCCCTACGAGGCCTTAAAAGCAAGGCCCACACTTCACTTACGGACGCTCAACTGCCCCCACTGTCGCCCCAGATAGCGTCGTAACTTCTGCTCTGAGGGAAAGGAGGGACCAGACGCCCATCTGCGGGGAGCGCCCATTCGCTCGACCCCACATGCAGGGGACGGAACCCCGAGCAGGACCGAGGCTGGACTTCCTGGACGGCACCCCGGGCAAGGTGCTCAGGCCACCGTGCTCGCTCCCCGCACCTACCCACAGATCTCCGATCTCCCGAATGTTGCTCCGATGGCGCTGGCAGTCATGCAGCACCTGCGGCACGAGGCGGGACAAGGGAGAAGGATAAAGCCACCAGCCCTGCACGGGCGGGGTCCCAACCGGCACTCCCCATGCTGGCTGGCATGCAGAGAGAGGGGAGGGGCGGGCAGCAGGCACAAGTGAGGACCACCTCTCGTTTCAAAGGGACGCTGATCTGCCTCCCCGGGGTGCCGGCCTGTGCAGGCAGCAGCGGACAGAGGGCCCAGGAGAGCTGCCCTGCTCAGTACCGGCGGACAGCATCTACTCACATTCGGGTGTCCGTCTCGGAGCACCTTGTGCAGGACATGGCAGAACTTCCAGCTGAGGATGGAGCTACTGGGAAGCGGCAGACCAATGGCGTAGGACCAGAAGGTGAAGGCCCCCTTCTCGTGGTGAGTGCCCAGAATGATTCCTACCAGGGTCAAGGTCAAGTGCAGGAGGCAGAGACTCAAATGTGGGGAAGGCTGGGGGGCTCCCGTGAGTGCAGCTCGATGATGCAGGGGGAAGGCCGGGGGGCTCAGCAAGTACAGCTGAGTGATGCAGGGGGAAGGCTGGCCCCTCACCCACGGTCTCTCAGCACCTTCTCCCAACATCCCTCCCCCCGCCATGTCTGCCAGAGTTCACCCAAAGCTACAGTTTTCTGCCAAGGTCAAGAAAACAAGCAAGGTCAAGCCTCAGGAATTTAACCGGGCCCCACAGCCTAAGATGATAAATGGGGTCGCCCAGATGGGATTCCAGAATCTGAAAGGAGCAGAGCAAGGCCACCTCCTCAGGCCTCGGTCTCCACCAGGGCAGACCTGAAGCTCTGGTGGCCGGCCACCTGCAGTGCCCCTGGCAACCCCATTCACTTCCCACCAAGTCCACGGTCAGAGACCATGCAGGGCAGACCCACGTCCTCCTCACACTCTCCTCTCCTCCCCGCCCCCAGGGACCCAGAGGGACAACGGCCGGCTACGGGCAGGGAAGGATACGCCGGGCATGCTTCTCCTTCACGGGAGCCTCCTGGGTGTTGATGGCTTTGCTGATGCTGATGGCCTGCGAGGGACAGAGGAGGCAGAGTTCAGAGACCCACAAGGAGGACTTCCCCAGAAGGCACACAGACACATTCTTCCAGCCACTCAAGGGCAGGTGTAAAGATACAGAGGAAAAGGCAATTCTCTCAACCTAAGCAAACCAGAGCTCTGAAGATTTTTTTTAAATTTATTTAATACTAATGGCCAATTTCACTTATCAAAAGAAACTCTAATCCAAAAAAAATGAGCATGAGCAGGGGGAGGGGCAGAGGGAGAGCCCAACACGGAGCTCGATCCCAGGACCCTGGGATCATGACCTGAGCCAAAGGCAGACGCTTAACCGACTGAGCCACCCAGGCGCCCTGAAGACTTTTCTTTCACTTGATATGTGCAGCTCGAACAGAGCCAACAGCCGATGCCAAAAAACCACTGGGAGCATTCGGGGGGCTGGGAAGAAAGGATGGCAGCTGGCTGGCAGCTGCAGGCCCCCTGCATGTGTTTAGCTCACCCTGAGAGGTGAGGCCCCCCCAGGCCCCAGGGTAGCGGCCAGTCGCAACAACATGGTATCCTCCATCCCATCCCTCCTGAGCCCTCGTGACAGTCCATGAAGACACGGGTCACCCTCCCATGTTACTGTGGGGCAAGGTCACACAGCCACCCCACGGAGAACCAGGGCAAACCCAGGTCCTGTGGCCCGTCTGCCACGCAGGCCACCTCTCTCCTGGGTGGGGACTCAGCGCCCACCCTCCCTGAAGCAGATGGCGACGGCGGCCCTACTGGGGGTGGCGGGATGTGGGGGGGGATCCACCCACCATACTCACTGCTACCACTTGGGCCCTGAGCAAGCAGCCAACTCCTCCGTGGCAGAGGTCCTCACCCACCTCCACCTGCTGGGGTCCTGTCTCCTCCCCCTCAGCTCGGTGCCTGTGCAGTCGTGGCGTCCTGGATGGGGCTGCTCCCTCAGCAGAGGTCCCCTGCACTTACTGCCATTACTCACCCCGGAACTGCAGCCGGCCCCGGGCTAACCCGTGGATGTGGCTTATTTCTCCACCTGTGCACAAGCTGACAGGCCTCTGTGCACCTGCCTGGCCCTGAGCCGGGACATCAGTGTGTGTGGATGGAGGCGAGCTGCCCGGGCCGCTGGTGAGAGGGATGGCAGGTCCTTGGCGAATGCAGACACAACTCTAGCCCAGCCCATACTCCTGTCGCCTCCTGTCTCCCACGGGTCCTTCACCAGGGCGCACGCCGGCTTGCCCCAGGCCGTGCTAGGACCTTCAACGGGCTGGGGGTGCCCCGTACTACTTCCCTGCAGCCCAGGAGCTGAGCCTGCAGGTCAGTGCCTTGTCAACAGGACGCACTTGTCTGGTGGCCTGACTCGGGCAGGAGTGGGAAGGGGACGGGGCGGAGGGGGCCCCAAGGGGCAGCCCTGACGCTTGCTTTCCTCTTAGCGTGGAGGCCACCGTGCTACCCGCCTCCGGCATCCATACAGCGTGACTGTCCAGCCCAGCAAGGAGGCAATGTCACTCACAGACTCTAGGTCTACTACGAATGGACTCTGGGCCTGCTTGGCAAGGCTGGGAGACTTCCTCCGTCAGTACGAAAGCAGACCCACGGGAGTGAAGACAGTCCTCTCTGAGCAGACACGCAGCTTCGGAACCCGGCCCAGCCCACGGTGACCCCATTCGGGGGGATACAGGAGTACTGCGGCTGCAACACACCCCACAGCGGGCCCCGCCATCCAGACAGAGTCCCAGACAGGCTCTGGCTTTTCTTACTCCCGAAGCCTCGGCGAGCCAGACCCGGGAGACTCCCCTGGCCATCTGTTCGCCAACCCTTTGCCAGCACAGCCTCCCTGAGGCCTCAGCACCCGCCTTTGTTCAAGAAGCCTCACTGAGCAGCCGCTGGGAGAGCGGCGGAGCCCAGACCTTACTTCTCCCCGCCCCACATAATGACCACGCCCCGCCCAGGCAGAACTCCGTCCACAACAGTGGTGGTGACAATGACGATCTCCTGGGTGGTTACCCCGTGCCAGGCACAGGGAACACACCTCCAGCAACAGCCCTAGGAAGTAGCCACGAGCCCACTTTCCTGATGAGAAAACTGAGGTACAGAGAGGTTAGGTGTCCCGTCTGTGCAGCTCCTAAGGGCCGAGCCAGGTCTAGCGGACTCCGCGGTGTCTCAGTGAGTCTGTGCTCCAGGCACAGCCCTCCCCTGCAGGCACAGAGCTGGGAGGGGCAGGCAGAGGGGCCGTGCCTCCCCCAGCAGCAAGCAGCTGCCAGGAGTCCTGTCTCTGGGGGTGTGTAACTCCATCCCCCAGCTGCCCTAACACCTGAGCAGGCTCTTCTGATGACTGCCACCTGGTCCAGCCTGATCCGGAAGATTCCGGGCAAGAGCAGAGCCCAAGCTACACGTGCAGAACAGGCCCAAGAGGAGGCTGTGGCTGCAGAGATGCGACCCGAAGTCCGAGCAGGATTTTCTCCTGACCTAGTCCTGCTGCAGACCCCAGCAAGGGGCTTCCATTATTAACTGCTCTCCCTCCTGGAGGCCAGCCCTTCCTCCTCCTGGGGCCTGGCTGGAGAGCAGAAGCAGAGACACGCCCTGAAGGAATGGGCTGGCTAGGGCCCAGCAAGGGAGGGGAGCCTGGGGAAGGCGCCTTTTCCTCTGAGCAGGGAGGAGGCCGCAAACAGCTAGGGCAGCAGGAGCCAGGAGTGCAGGGCCGAGCTGAAGGGGGGCCCCTGGGTGAGGCCGCCCCCTCCCAGCCTTCCCTACAGGTCACTAAGCACAGCCTCTACTTCATCATGGGTCCAAATGTAGACAGAGCACCCGCTCATTGCGGGACACTGGACCCCTCCCCACCACCCCTTCTGGGTCTCGCTCCCCTTGCTGCCACCCTAACGCAGTCTGCCCTGATTAATGCTTCCCCGGGTACTCAGCGACTCGCCCCCCCAACCCCCCCCCGCCCCCGACCACAGGGTTTTTCCTGTTCAGTTATCCATCCTTCCCCAAATGTCAGTGCCATGAGGGAGTGCTTCTGCCTCTCTGGTGGGTGCTGTTCCCCCAGCCCCTAAATGGTGCCTGGAGCATGGAGGGGGGCTCCGGGGCCCCAGTGGGTCCACGGCAGGCATCAGGCTCCTCCTCTCCAACCTCCCGCCCCGCCCTCCCCGGCTGCCTGCTCCCCGTGCTCCCTCCCGGGGCGGGAACACGGCCCCGTTGTGTGCAGGGCAGCAGATGTGCGGGTGGGGAAGCCTCACAAGGAGGCACAGTGCGCACACAGAGGGAGTCTGTGCACACTTCACAGGGCCTTGCTTTTCCTACCAGGCACAGCAGCCAAGCCTCGTCCCAGGAGGGGATGTCAGGCCCCGGGGATGGCTTAGTCTGTCCTGAGTGGGCTGCCAGGGTGGGGAGAGCGTGGGGGTTCTTCTCCGCGGTGCTGGCATGAACCTGTGCTGGGCGACACAGCCCAGCATCTAGAGTTTATGGTCTCGAAGCGACTCCGATGGTCGGCAACACGGGTACTGGCCACACTGCACAGTGTCCTCACAACAGGCCGACAGATGGCTCAGCGGGGGGAACCGTAGGATAAGGGGGAGTCAGAGGGGAGCCCGGCACCATCATGAGGGTGCTCTCCAGCCTGCTGGACTGAAAAAAGGCGCCTTTCTGCCCTGGGACAGCCCCTCAGGCCTGAACTACCCCAGCAGCTCTGACAACAGCCCATTTAATCCCCCGGCTGGCAGATCAACCGCCCCGGCTGGCAGATCAACCGCCCCGGAGAGAAGCTGCTCTAAGTGGAATGGATTGATAAGGGGCCTCAGTGTCTGGGTGGAAAACCCAGAGCTGGAGAGAAGGATCCTGGGTGGGAGGAAGGACAGGTGGCAACCAATCTGGGACTCGTCTGCTTATCGGACTCCCAGGGAAGAGGGAAGGCAGTTCCCACTGGACCTTCCAGTGGTCGGGATGGGGGGCCAGGAAGAGGCTCCCCCACTGCAGGACAGCAGGGCGAGAACAATAATGGGGAGTTCCAGGGCAGTGGTGAGACCCCAGAAATGCCCAGGGGGACATCGATGAGAGCTGGAGGGTCTGCAGAGATGGGTTTCTTAGACAGGCAAGCGTGAGACAGTCAACAGTTTCACGGCCATTCAGGTCACTGCTCCCCCTTCTGTGCCGGAAAAAGCCAACAAGGCCATACCCCAGGCCCTGGGCAGCCGCCGCGCCCACCTCCAGGAGTCTGCACTTTGTGTCTGGGTGGGGAGCAGCCTGGCCCGCTGGAGGGCAGAGGGGGGTACAGCGCTGGGGGTGGCTGGAGGCCAAGGGATGGAAAGGCTCCAGCAGGCTCTGGAGACATCATCGGAATCGGCCAGACTGGGAAGCTTCTGCCACAACAGCAAACTAGGCTCAATAATCTTGTAATAAAGGATTTGTATCAAGTTCAGCCATATGTCAAGCAGTGTGCTGAGCACTTCACCACTATTAGCTCATTTAATCTCCGAAGTCTCCCTAGGAGGAGGCAGATGAGGAAATCGAGGCTCACGGAAGGTAATCACTTGCCCAAGGTCATAATGATGAAATGTTGACCAAGTGCTTGCTCCCTGCCAGGCACTGCTCTAAGCGCTTTGCATATTGACTCGACCCTCCCCCACCGACAAGGACAGGGAAGCTGCAGGACTGGGCCAGGCTGCCTCCTCGCAGCCGCCACCAGGTCCCGGAGGAGGGAGGCTGGGCTAAGGGAGCGGTGCGTCAGAAGACATCCTTCTTTGCCCCCCTCACAGGAACCCAGCACCCCCAGGGCCACTACCGCTCAGGGAGGACCTGGCCCGACTCCAAGTCAGGAAGCACATTCTGGATCAGGGATTTGTTCAGACCTCGGGTAATAACAGCATCAGCACGACACCACGAAGATCACGGGCCTCCGCGGCTCCCCATTCCTGTGAGCAAGGACATCGACTCTGGGCTCTGACCTTCATCTCCGCTTACCCTGGCTCCCTCCCAGGGCAGCTTCTGTCCCGCAGCCAGGACGAGCAAAGCCCGAGGAGACAATCCAAGGACCAAGCTGGACGGAGCCACCAATGGCACTAGTTCCCAGAGAACCGACTGGCAGGGACGCACACCAGAAGGCATCCCAGCAGGTGCTGATGCGGGAAAGAGGAGACCCGGGAGGCAGCCAGGCCCAGGCTGGAGCAACAGCAGGTGGTACCCAAGAGGCTGATTCCAGAAGCAGGGCCTCGGGGTGCAGAGCGGGTAAGGGAAGCCAGATGACCAAGCCCAGAAGTTGCGATCAGCGGCTGCTCCCAGCAACGCAGTCCCTGTCCCATCGGCTGTGGGCCTTCAGAGGGCAAAGGGCGCCCTGGCAAGTTTGGGAAGAGCCACACAGTCAGGGAGGACCGCGGAGGACCGCAGGAAACGGTCACGGAGGAGAGAGCAAGAGTGTGGGCATCTCACGGAGCCATTGCTCCTTGGCCCAACGCTCACCAATACCCGTTACGCTGTTGTGGAAACCCACAGCCCTTGGCAAGGCGCTAAGTGGCTGGAGAGGACGCAGCCCTGGCTGCCCTCTGGGAGAATGACATTCGAAAGACCCCTCCACCAAGAGACCCTGCGCCTGGGGACAAAGACAGGTCTTCCGACCGGTCCCATCAGTGATGCCACAGCACCCCAGCCTGCAGACACCAGTCCCTCATCCCGAATCACTGGGGACCTTCGCTTCAGAAATTTCCCCGTTCCAGACCGAGGCTTCCCCATGTGGGAAACAGGAATGAAAAACCCCTGGGTCCTCTAGAATGCAAGCATGCATGAGGCGTGTCCAGAACACCTCGCTTGGTTCCAGCCGCACATTCCTCCCTCTTCTTCTGCACAGGGCAAGTCAGGTCCCACCTTCAGGCCTGGCGCATCTCCCATCACCCAGCTCTGAACTGAAATGCTCCTTCCCGGAGGGTCTTCTTCCCCAACCAGCCTCCTGGGCGGAGAGCATCCTCTGTTTACCTCCCCCAGGACGTTTATGACCCGAAACCATCTTGTTTACCACTTATTCTCGGCTTCTACCTCTGACCCCCAAACAGATGTCCACGGTACAAGAGACCCTGTGAGTCTTTCACTCCCTGCTGAATCTCCAGTCCCCAAACCCGTGCCTGGCAGTCAATAAATCTTTATTGGATGAGTCAGGGTGAACACTTGAAGGAACAAAAGCTCTTTCACATATACATTCTGGTTAAATTCAAGGCAGTGAGTGTCTTTTTTCCAGCTAATAATTTAACCACTAGTTACATAGTAAAAGCAACTATAAAACATTTTCTATGCTGGAAATCAATCCCGAAATGAATCAGACTTAAGCCTCCTTGTGCCGTTATCATGACACTTAACAGAGGCACTCGACAGGGACAAAAATGTCCTTCAAAGAGCCGAGGGTCAGGCGGTAGAGATGTGGGTTAGTCTGCTTTAGCATTTCCAAAGCGATGTGTGAAGGACAGAGAGACCTCATTCAAAAGCGTTTGCCATCCCAAAAGCCACCACTCAAAGTAAACACAGGATATCTGTAGCTTAGGCGCTGGGATGTGGTCACATGCAAAGTGGGGAGGCGCCCCGCAGCTTGGTGATTCGGGAAGTCAGTGGAGCAGTGCTGGTCCTGCACCCACTCCTTCAACGGGGCATCTCTCCCCATTCATATGCCCCAGTCTCCACTCAGTCTGAGCTCCGTGATCATCCTGTTTATGAAACTGGAGGGCCTTGTCGACGCCTACCCCTCCCGCGGGGCCAGCAGGAGCCACGGGAGGATCAGCTAACACGTGGCAGCCTGACCCAAGGCCACTTCTGCTCAGAGCTCTGCAGGTGACACATGAAGAGGAAGATGACGCAGTCCCGCCTCCACAGGCTGCTTCTGAATGGACACGGAGCCAGCCAGGGCGGTTTTGTTCCTCGGCCCTGGTGATATCACTCCACAGACCTGTCTGTCCCACAAGCCAGGGGGCTGAGTCACCCCTGGCAGGCCGACCTATTGCAGTTTGAGGATTGTGTTTATTTCAACAAGAGAAAAAAACAATCCTGCCTGGACTGAACTGCTCTCCATGGGCTCAGGCTTCCCTGCAGTGGGTACGGGGGGGGGGGGGGGGGGCGGGACACTCTTAGGCCTCACCAGGTACCAGGTCAAAGAAGGGAGACCCGCTGGCCCCAAGGCGTCCACACAGTGTGTCCCCTGAGCCATGTGCTCCGACGGGCTAGGACATGAGGAGCCAACAAGACCCTGCTGGAGGATCTTGGGGTTCAGGGAGTAGGACTTCGGGGCTCAGCGGGGGGAGCAATGCAATCCCTTCTGCCGTGCGCAAGCTTAGAGCTGCCCACTTCTGCTGGATCGGCTGCCCCGTACAGGGCGACAGGGACACGGTGTGAATGTCATGAGACTAGGGAAGCAGAGCAAGGCTTGGGCTGGGGGGTAAGTGGCTGATGGCTTCACAAACAAGGTGATACCTGAGTCCACCTGGAAATCAAGTGAAGGGAAAGGGCATCGCCAACAGTGCAGCCCGGCCGGCAAAGGCATCTCTGCTCTTTGGGCCAAGTAGCTCAGGTTAGCAGACTGGGTTTCCCTGAGCCTCAGCCAAACAGGCCTAGACTCCAGAGTTTCCACTGTGAGCTGTGGGAAGGAGCAAAGGAACGCCCAGTGGGGTTTCATTCACAAATGGGCCCAGCCTGGGGCTGGCTGGGACGCTGGGCTGGGGGAGAGGGGGGAGGAACTAACCTGCTGGCTTCCCCCAACCTCCCTGGGGCATCTCTGGCAGCAGGGGCCTGCAGTCCCGGAGAAGGGGGAGTGGTTCTAGAGCAAGAGCTCCTGCAGGCTCCTCCTCCCAGGAAGGGGCTGTTCCCCCACTTTCCTGCATCCCCCACCCCTGCTGATCTGCTTCTCTTCCAAAAAGCCCTCCCTCCCCCTTTATAGACATCTAAACTAGGGGCACAGGGACAGAATCCATCAGGGACAGGATTTCTACTTCTTTCAGTCCAGCCTCCTTTTCCGTACACAACTGAACAGCTAACACCCAGCGTTTCCTCCGCGCCAGGCAGTCCCGCAAATCCTCCCAGCCCCTCGGTGACGTGCGCACGATCACCTCCACTGTGCAGAGGAGTCTGGCTCTGACCCGCTCTGCCACAGCACCCGTCCCCCTCACCCGTGTCCCACCTGCTTCATGGAGATGGAACTCCTGGAGAGGACAAGAGTGGTCTTTACCTTCCTGTGGCACAGCCCAAAGCACCAGACAAGCCATGCAATAGACGGTCCTCAGGAACATGTCACAAGGGCGAGGGTACGCCGCCAGCAGGAAGGGCAGGACAGGCAGTCCCATTCCCACCCCAGCCTGCACCAGCGGGTCACCTGACACCCAGGGAGCAGAGGGAGATTCTGGGGGATTCTGGCAGCCTGGGGAGTCAGGAAGTCAGCTGCCTGCCTGGCATCACCAAGTGCAGGGCGTCTTGCGCCTTGGTGGGAAAGAGCAGTGCCCACGGCGGGAAGGGCGCAGCTCACCGCCCAGGACCCAGCCAGCTGACTCGGACCTCGGCAAGGGAGCGGCCCACGGGCAGCTTTGGGCGGGGGCAGCATCCTAGGGAGGTTGGGAGCCTGGTTTCTCCTTTGCAGAAAGCCTTGGCTCACCTGTTCTTCAGCCATTCGACCTGTGGGTACCAGGTGCCGGGTACTGTGCCTGCACGTGGGGACCTCATGCGCCCCCCCCCACCCACGACTGTGGGGGAGGGAACCCGGCTGGGGGCGTTCTGGCTGCCCACCACATGGTTTCACTCTCTTCCCAAACTCGGAGGCCAGGGAAAAATTTTTTTGGTAAATACTTAAATGAGGCCCAGAAAGGGGTAAGGGACTCGGAGTGTTAGACCACCACAGTGTTTATAAGGAATAATGAAGACACAAAGGTGGGCGTAAGTCCAGTCAGAGGAGACTCCAGGGAGGGGTGATGGGCACACGCGGGCAGGGAAGTCAGGGCAGGTCAGGAGTCGGAAGGAATACTGCTCACTTGGGAAAGCTCTCAAACCCAAACTCAAGGTCCCAAACACACGTTGGTGTCCTGTGGGCTGCCTTCAAGGAGACTCTAAAGAATTCCCGGCCAGGGGACTTAAACAACAAAAACAAACGAAAACAATCCAGGCAGAATCGCTCCTAATCGCCAGCACCCTCACACGGCCATCTTAAGGACACTCCCCAGGTGATTCTCACACCGCCTGGCCATGTGTGGCTCCTGAGCACCTGCAGGGTGTGACCCAAACAGGCGAGCTTTGTCAAACACACAACAGATACCGAAGAACAGGAGAAGAATGTAAAAGATCCCATTCCTAATTTCTACAGCGATTACATATTGAGATGGTTACATTTTGGATACCCTGGGTTCCATAAAATACACAAGATGAATTCCACCTGTTTACTTTGCCATGTGGCTACAAGGAAATCTAAAATTACAGAGCAACACGCTCGAACATGAGCCAGTGGCTGACAAGTCCTGAATGTCAAAAAAAAAAAGTTACTCTTTGCAAGATTTCGATTCCCCGGAGAGTGCTGAGGGGGTGGGTCACTGACCCGGAAAACTGGACCTATGAACTGTTTTCTCCCTGCTGTGCCCTCCTCACCCCTGCACGGTGTCCTCCCCAGTGGAAAACCCCTAACACCTGGGGAGTCTCGCCTCTCCGTTTAGCACCCACCCACTGGGCTTGGCTCACTGGGCAGGGTGGCCCCTCTCTCTCCCGGCCTGAAAAGCAGCTTTTGGGCTCCCTTTCTCTATCTTGCAGAGGAAACACAGCTGAAGCAGCACAAACACTCCTAGATAAGGAAAAAGCAAGTCTGACGTTCAGCATTTCCACGACTCCTATCTGCTGAGTCCTCTCCCATAATATGCCTCAAAGATGGGTCTCCGCTCTAGTGGAAGTTCTGAAATAGTTCTCAAATGGTAAAGCTTTGGCGGGGGCGCCGGAAAGGAGACCGACAGCGGGCTAGCTGCAGAGCCCCGGACCATGCATTCTGCATTCTGTTATTAGCAGCCTAGGACCGCTCTAACAACGCCGCCACAAACCGAGCGCCCTCAAACACACGCGTCTTGATCACCTTACAGTTCCAGAGGTCAGAAGTCCAAGACAGGTCTTCTGGAGCTAGAATCGAGGTGCGAGCAGGGCTGCATTTCTTTCCAGAGGCTTTAGGGACATCTCCATTCCTTGCCTTCTCCAACGTCTACGGGACGCCCACCTTCCTTGGCGAGGGGCCCCTCCTTCCACCTCAAAGTCAGCAACGGCCAGCTCCTCCTTGCAGACCCTCCTCTGACCTCCTCGCCTGCGTCCCTCGCCCACATTTAAAGGCCCTGGGAATATACTGGGCCCACCTGGCAAACCCAGGAGAATCAGCCTATTTTAAGGTCAGCCGAATGGCTTTTTCTTACCGAGTACGAGAACGTATTCACAGGTTCCAGGAATTAGGATGGGGCCACCTTTGAGGGCCAGCCTATCACAGTGTTTCTCTATACCTCCAAACAGCCATAGGGGGCAGGTGGAATTAATCTCTATTTTTATAGATGAGTAAACAGATTACGGAGTTAAGCAACTTGCCCAGGGGCAGAGGCTGGCAGCACTCAGGTCCACCGGCCTGTAAAGGCTTCCCACAATACACCATCTTTTTTTTTTTTTTTTTAACAGTATGGGCAGTTTCGGGTTCAAAACACAGACACACTGTATTCTACCGTATCCCGTATTCAGAATGTTACAACGAAAAGCCAATGCTATTGTGTCATCTCCGTTTTGAAAAGGGGTTTTATCACCAAAAGGACTAAAGTCGTGGGGAAGAATAGACCAACTTTCCGGACGCTCCCTCTGGGATTATACACACACACCATGCAACAATCACAAGGACCAGCTACACAAAGGAAGTGTGACTGCTGTCCCTTAACTGACTAGGGTAGCGAATGAACCTTTGCAAAACGGGGTGTGGCCTGCCAAGAAAGCTAATGTGGAAGCATTTTTCCTGCTCTGGATCTAAGAGCCCAAGGAGAAAGGCGAGGCTGGCGATGCCAATGACAGATTCTAAGCAAGCCAAAGTGCTCCCCCGCAACACAGGGCACTGTGGTCAACGTGAAGACAGAAGCAGTGTATGCTAAAGGGAAGGTGGGTCCGTGAATTGGACGTGCTATTTTCTATCCACAAGGAGATATGTAAGTAGCAACCTCAGCTCCCTGGCTCCTTCCCAACGGGGCTTCGCTAGCAGCTCACTAGATATTTCTGGGAGCGAGCTAATTAAATATTAACGATGCACAAAATCTTTATCCTCCATCCCTCAATAAGTCACTCCGAAGACAAGCAAACCTAGACGCTGAACCCAAACTCCATCTATCCAGGAAAAAAAGGCGGGGGGTCAGGAAAGGGGAAATCCTCTGAGATTCACCCGTTACAAAGTTATTCATTATTAAGTAACCCTCTCAGCCCCTAAGAAAAACCCAACCAGACAAAACAAAACAAAAACCACCACCACCTGCTTGTTTACCAAACCAACCACTAAAATGTATGGATCTAGATCAGAGATTTTCTCTTTCACATTAAAGAAGGTTGCCCTTGATTTATAATAACTTAAAGAGTAAGATTAGTGAAACTAGCCCTTTAAATTTCATCTCTATGTGGCGATCAGACCTCTTTATACCTCCTCAAAAGCACAGGGGGAAAAATCTAAAAATCAGTGAATAAAGCTTCTGACAACACCCAGATTCTCTCTGCCAATTAAATTTTCCTGTCCAACCTTGCACAAACTCCTGCCACAATTAATTATGTATTAATGCCTTTAAATTAAATGCCACATTTGTTTTGATGATGGGCTATCTGGCCTGAAAATGGGCTAGATGAGGAGGATCACAAGGATAAATTAATAATTTTCAGGTGGGTTGGTTCCAGCCCTTGGCTTTCCTAAAGCCTTGGTGTCCCAAAATTTCATTATCGTTTTCAATGCTAATGGTAAGCACAAAGGTTAGAAGGGCCCCTTGAGTTTTCCTTATTTCAAAATGAAAGCTGTTGTAGCCGGCGAGGAGATAACTTAATTTGAAAGCAACCGCGGAAGTCACTGCTATGGGCAGGGTCAGGTGGGAAGGAACTTGCTAGAGCAAGCAGCCACAAATGTCACCATACGGCTTCAGACAGGGGCAGGAGGGGTCCTTTCGGCTTCCTTTATTTCTAAAGTAAGATTTTTCTGCTATTTCAGTCTTGGTTGACTTACTCTGGCAAATAAACAAGGGCGCTCTGCCCTCCCCCAGGCATAAGCACACCTCAGTATTTGTAAAAGAAAAAGGAACAGAAAACCAGAGACACAGCAGCCAAGGCGTTCTGTGCTCTCAGCGGGAACACATGTACCAATACCCAGCCGCGCCATTGCTGAACTTTGCAAATAACCTTCCCAGGATAGGCGCGTGGGAAGTGCAGGAAGGGAGCCCTAGGAAGTTTCTGTCTGTCAGGCGCCCGTATTTAATAAGGGGGTGTGAACCTATTTATATGTGGGCCAGCGCTCAGGCAAACAAGTCTGGCTACCTACGTGAAACTTTTCGCCCAGCATATAATAAGATATTGTGCGGGCCTGGAAAACAGCTCAGGCGAAGAGGAAACTGGGAGTTTCCTTCAAGGAAACGCTCTGCTTCCCCGAGGTGGGAGCATTTTCACACGGCCTGGAAGAAGGTGGCGGGAGCTGGTCCGCTGGAGCCGGGGAGCGGCGGCACGGCCAGGGCAGAGAAATCCAGGCAGGCCCCGCCGGGAGGCGCACCTAGGCCCGCGCACACCTGACCCCACCTGGCTCACCGCCGCATCTTCCCCCGCCCCGCACCTGGGTCGCCGCCACCTCGCTCCCAAGCCACTTGCCTCCCCCCACCCCCCGGCACCAGACCTCAGTTCCCCGGCGGCCTCTCTCGGCCGCGTCGCCCGCGCGCGCTTCCGGTTCACCTGCGCGCGGGGCGGCTCGGGGGGCGGAGGCCCGGGCGCAAGGTGGCCGGGGGTGGCCCGAGCCCGGGAGCTGCGGAGGCGCGCGCCGGCCAGGCCCCGAGGGGCGCGTGCTAGGGGACCGGGGAGAGGGCGCCCCCCGCCCGCCCGCGGCCCCGCCGCTCGCCTGGGTCTTGTCGAACTGCTCGCGCTCGGCCTCCAGGCTGTGGCCCGGCCTGCGGCTCAGCACCCGAGCCGGCACGCTCTTGATGCTGTTCATCCTGCCGCCGCCGCCGCCGCCGCAGCTCGCGCTCCCCGCCCGGCTCCGCGCGACTGAGCGTCACGGCCGTCCGCCCCAGCCTAGGCACCGCGAGGCAGCCACAGGGCGCCCGGCCGCCCCGCCCCTGCTCGGGTCCCTGCCCCTCCGCGCGGAGGGCGCCGGCCTCCCCTCGCCCGCCCCGCCCCGGGCCCGCCCCCGGGCCCGCCCCTCGCTGGGCGGAGCCCTGGCCAAGGCCCCCAGCCCCTCCACACCTCTGCCTCCCTCCCTGGGCAGACTCCCTGGCCCACATCCTCCACCTGGACTCACTAAGTCCTGTCTACAGCAGAGCAGGATCTGGCCACCTGGAGAAAACCTGGCCTCAATGAATCTGACCAATGGAAGCACAACTAGACATTTTTTCCCTTTTAGTCTTTTATTAATTTCTGTGTGAAAACGCATACAAGTAAGCCGTCCCCTTTGTGCATCTCTCACGTAACAGCAGCTGTCATCAACGCGGGCTGTGGGATGAATCTTCGAAGGCTGCAGGCTCCGCATGCCGACACCTTGCCAGAGCCGAGGAACTGCAAGGGAAAGAGGACAGGCAGGGCCGGGACAACCTGCAGACAGATCCGAACACGACGTGGTGCTGGGTCATCAAAGTGCATCGAAAAAAGACGCCACAGGAGGTCGTGGGAGACTTTAAAAAACGTTATTATTGGCTTGCTTTTTAAATTATCCGTCACAAGAATGAAGTAATAATATATGCATAGAGATATATCTCTCTCTATATATATTTATCAATATATATCTCTCTATATATATATCACAGTTCTCCCTAGCGTATGCTATTAAATGGTTTTGTTTCGGCTCTCCTCAGTTTTCCCCTCAGAATATAGGTGTGAAATCACCCGATACAGGTACTAAAGACTCCCCTTGAAGAGGGACGGTGATGCCTACATAACCCTGAAGCTGGTCTCCCTTTCTGTAGCTTCATGGATTAATCTCTCCCTGCCCCCAAACTGACACTGGATACTTGAAAGCTGAATTTGACAAGGCTATCTTCGGACTCCCCCAAAAAGAAATTAACCATGCTTTATCTAATTCTGATCCCCGAAAAGTCTCTTTACCAGAATAACAATGGCTAATATTATTATTTGCCAGGCCCTGAGCTAAATCCTTCACATGTACTATTTCATTTTTAATCCCCAGCACCCCAGTCAACAGCTGTGGTCAAA
Organism: Ursus americanus; assembly: GCF_024610735.1. NCBI lineage: Eukaryota > Metazoa > Chordata > Mammalia > Carnivora > Ursidae > Ursus > Ursus americanus. Next base: position 18,994,047 of record NC_142156.1, on the reverse strand, counting down.
TAAAGACCACAGTAAAGGGGCTTGCTGGCCCCAGACCAGATGTTTCTCAGGCTCCTTTTTCCACGCTGAACAAAAGGAAGTTATCCTGTGAACTTCATACTTAACACAGCATCTTCTTTCAAGCCAGGCAATGACCCCTCTGGGTTCAGAACATCTGCCACAGTGACAACATTAGCAGTCAACTACCTCTCTTTTTACTGGGGTCCAAGAGCACTTGGCTAAAATATCTCTAGTGAATTATAATTTATCTGCTTGTATGTAAACTTTCGAACCCCCGGAGGGCAAGGACCACACTATCTTACTCCATTTTATAACCTCAGTGCCTAGCAGAGTGCCTGGCACGTTAGCAATGTTCAATAAACATGTGTGAAATACAGGGTTGAAAAAGTGAGTAAATTACCCCCCATAATTTGGTACACTTCAACATATGGCTTAGTTTTATAAAACAAGCAGCCTGGGACACGAGGATGGAAGCCTCCCCACTCTGAATTTGTTGAGATTCATCTCTGGTAGCACCTTCAGGCAGGAGACCTGGTTCTACTACTGGCTCTGTCACTGGTTGGCTGAGATTCTCCATGTCATCAGAATCAGGGTGCCATTTTGGTGTATCTCCAGGGCAGTTTCATGCTTCCCGAAGGCTCTTACAAAGGCTAAGGATTTGGGTTATGAATACCTCATTTCAAGGAAAACCCAAGAGAGATGAACAGTAGGGTTTACATCATTGGGTTTACTGAAATGATGGGGCTGCAATCCCCACGCTGCCTCAGTGACATGTGTGTATGATCTGGCCCCACCTCTCTGTCCAGCTTCTTCTTGTGCCATCCTAGTCCATCAGGTCTGAAAATGCATCATGCTCCTTTCCACCCCAGGGCCTTTGCGTATGCTGTTACCATTGTGAGGAATGCTCTTCCTCTTCCTGTTTGCTGGTTAGCATCTACTTATCTTCCAGCTCTTAGTTCAGGGAAGCCTTCCCTGAAGCCTCCGCCTTTGACCTATGCCCCTGATGTATGTTGTCACAGAAGCTCCAAGCTTTATTTCAAAGCACTTACAAGTTTTTCATGACCTATTTGTGATTATTTAATTAAGGTCTGTCTCCTTCACTGTAAACAAGGATTGTCTGTTTTGCTCACTGTTGTGTCTCCAGTGGCCAGCAAAGCAGTATTTACTGTGTGCTCAAAAAAAAATTTTTCTTTTTTGTTATTGTTGTTAGATGTCGTAAGTGTGCATTTGGCTAAGAACCCAGTAATCATCCTTTATAGGACTGATTAATGTGCCCTCCTCATTTGATAAACTCCTCTCAAAGACTACTCTGGTTTTTAACCTACCTTGTCTGCTGTGGTCCTGATTAATGTGTCTTCACATTAATGTGTTCACCATCTGAACCAACTTCACCCCACTGAGCCTCTCAATACCACACTTTTCTACTACAACTTTTTAGGTAAAATTGTTATTAGTGTTTATGTACTGATTCAGAATTTCTTTCTTTGGGGGTATTTCTATTTCTCTGTAGAAGATCTGGCCACAAATTCTAAAAGTACCCTTACACCAGTCTCTTCTAATAGCTGAGATAATTTCTGGCAGGCGAATTACAGTACCATTCCTCTTAAGATGGAAGAATGCTGATGACAAAATATAAATGCTCAGTTTTATCTCACAACTCTTTCAAACACACCGAGAACAGAAACCGCTCACATGCTTAAATAACTTAGGTTGAGATAGATAAGCTGGTAACAATATTAAGATTCCCCATTTATTAGTTGTCTGTACTATAATTCACAATAACGTGGTGGGGTAAAATGGGTATTGTAGATACGATAATCCTATGAGCTCAAATACATTTAGCCACCAAATAATTTTTGACTTTTTTCATTCTTCAGTTCCCCGAAATTTTCCTACTTGTTAGCATCTCATTAGTGTTCTCCTCTTTTCACTGGGCAAGCTGACATGTAGCCACAAACCTAGCATAAAGAGGAGGAGAAATTTTCATATTTTGTTTCTCAGACTGGAAATGAGCCCCTCCAGGGACATTTTAGGTTTCCAACAGCTCAGAATCAACTGTACCTTTCTCAGACTTCCTCTGCACAAACGAGCCGTGCCTGAGGGAGAAAGCAAGCATTTATAAAGAACACAGCCAAACCTCACCCAATTTCTCTTTTCAGCACCCTAATTAAAAGGGCTAAATGGGGTGGCTCCTCCACTCTCATGAAAATCATCTCTGAAGCAGCACTGAAACCTTTCAACAAAGGGGCATTTATACAGCACAATAGAACCTTGATATCCGCAATGCTTAAAAAAAAATACATTCCTATTCCCGAGGAAATTAACTTGCCAGGTTCGGTTTCAAGCAACTAACCTTCCTTACTTTGCTCCTGTATAATGAAAAGAAACCTGAGAAAATTATTTTTATTATTAAAAATATTTTTTATTGAATGAAGCTGATCAATTCTCTTAGAAGGGACAGAAATGCACATAGTATATTCTTTAAAAAATTAAATTATAAGTTAAAAGGGAAGTGTTTTAGTTTTTAATGATAAAAAAATGCATATAAAACTTGATCTTCCAGCAAGCTTTTGTTTGTGTAAGTAGATGGGACCTACTAGAGACCCAGACGAGATGGGGCTCTGTTCAGCTTTGGGACAGAAGGACCTCAATTGTCTGTAACTGAGGAGATACTTTCCAGTTAAAAATATTTTGTATCATATCATTTTATGTCTATTTTACAGAGCAAAGTCCAGGGCTAAAGCCACAAAAGAAGAGCCTACTACTCCACATATATTTGCAGCTGACTCCGATAAGCTGTTGGTTGTAATTCAAATGTATGCACAGGTTTTTAAAAAATCAGATAGTTAACACAGCACTTTACATGCAGGGGTTCTCTATTTGCTGTCCATACTTTCAAAGAGCTTCCCCAGTATTTAACTGTAGTCTGCATCTTTACAGAGAAGTCCTTTTCTCTCTGAGCATAATTCCGAGTTTGTATATAGATAATACACAGTAAGGTCTAATTTCTTACCCATAAAAAAAAAAAACTTCTTCAACATGAAAACGGTCAACTTGAAAACAAACAAAATAATAGATGTTGAAAAATTAACTTTCAGTTTCTGCTTCCCTTTGGTATTAAGTGTTGCTTACAAAGGATTACAATCCCCTTTTTGTTTTCAAGGTTAAGTAGTAGGTATTGATGTCTGCTTCCTGCCTTCCAAGGATGAGAGATTGGCTTCTGCAGGAAGGAAACACAGAGTTAACAAAATCAAGGCAAAGAGAGCACTGGGTAGTGTGCTCTAAGCTCCCAGTCTCTCAAAAATTAACTATACATCCTGATTTCTTTTTTAAGATTTTATTTTATTTATTTGACAGAGAGCGAGAAAGCCAGCGAGAGAGGGAACACAAGCAGGGGGAGTGGGAGAGGAAGAAGCAGGCTTCCAGCAGAGCCCGATGCGGGGCTCGATCCCAGGACCCTGGGATCATGACCTGAGCCGAAGGCAGACGCTTAACGACTGAGCCACCCAGGCGCCCCTATACATCCTGATTTCTATCTATATAAAGTCATGCAAAATACCATAAATATGAAAACTTCTCAGCAAAGAGAAAGAAAGAACAGGAGAAGGGAAGAGGGCTAACGATGCTTACTGCTTTCACAGCGTTCTTGAGATGCTCTCTGCTTACAGTGAAAGCATCTGAAATGATTACACTTTTTAACTTACCAAACTGGATTCTGAAGAAACTTTGCATTTGAAATGCAGGTTTGATAGAAGGAAACACAAATCAAGAAAGTGCTTAACTACATCAACGAACGTTTTTTCTTTTTTAAAGATTTTATTTTTAAGTAATATCTACACCCAACATGGGGCTCAAACTCTCAACCCTGAGACCAAGAGTCACATGCTCCATGGACAGAGCCAGCCAGGCACCCCAGTCAATGAACCCTTTTATAAAACTTAAAACCCCATGAAAAGACTTCTTTCCAGACAGCCAAACAAAATGCTGAATTTTTTTTTTTTTTTAAGAGAGAGAGAGGCAGGAGGGAGGGGCAGGGAGAGGGAGAGGGAAGAGAGAGAATCTTAAGTAGGCTCCATGCCCAGCATGGAGCCCAACCCAGGGCTCGATCTCACTACTCTGAGATCATGACCTGAACAGAAATCCAGAGTCGGACACAACCAACTGAGCCACCCAGGCACCCCCAAAATGTTAATTTAGATTCTGATTTTGAAAGCTATCTGTAAGGGCGCCTGGGTGGCTCAGGCGATTAAGCATCTGCCTTCGGCTCAGATCATGATCCCAGGGTCTTGGGATCGAGCCCCACGTCAGGCTCCCTGCTCAGTGGGGAATCTGTTCCTCCGTCTCCCTCTGCAGCTCCCCCTGCTTGTGCTCTCCCGGTCAAGTAAGTAAATAATTTTTTAAAAAAAAGAAAGCTGTCTGTATTCACTTCCTTGTGTTTAAAATTCTAGGCACTGAGATCAAGAACTTTTTGATCTGCATTTCTCATACAAATAACTGACATTTTACTGATTAAATTTAGAAGGTATGTATAAATAGGTCAAACAAGAGAAGGGATTACAGGTCAAACAAATGCATGGCCTTGGCCCCACATTATCAATGTTCCCAAGTTATTTATTAAATTATTAAATATCAAGGGAGATAGAAGGGAGATACACACAAAGGTGACTTACCTATGACCACAGTGAACAGTGAAGTTGACTTTTGTTTTCTTCAATTACTAAGAAAGGTATTTTTCTGGGCTGACTCTTCTGAGACTTCTAAGTTCTACAAAACAACTTCAAAATTAGTACCCAGGAGAGAAAAACTGGACAATACTTAATACACAAACATAGCAGAAATGCCTTTAAAACACCATAAAGAATTTATAAAATACAATGAAGTCACTTCATACAACTACCACTCATCCAGCAAAGGGGTACTGATTTCCTAGTCCCGTGTGGGGCCCTTTGGGGTCTAACTGCCTAGTAGGAAGGCTCTGTTTGCTCTACCACGTATGTTTGCCTTCAACTATGGCAATCAGCTAATGCCCAAATATAACTGGCTCTTTGTCAGCCTTAATATGGACTATGTCGTGAGCCCTTAACGGGGACAGTGGTCATCAACAAGAATGAACAACGGTAAGGGCCACTAATTATAAGTACCTACTAAGGGCTTGGTTAGCATTGCTAGTTGTTTCAGGAGGTATTTTTTAAAAGAAGATGAAAAAAAATGAAAGAGGAGGATGATACCTAGAAAGACACGGGTAGACACAGGTGGTGAACTTTAGCTTGCAGGGTGAGCCCAACTCCTCACCTCTTCCTCCTCCCCATGGGGCCTGCATTTGAGCTCAGCTAGGGTTATTCTCTGGGCTTTCACTCATGCTGCTTCCTGTCTGCTCAAACAGCCTTCCTATGTATTTTACAATCTGATGTATTTTAGTTTACTCACTTAAAAACACTATTCTAATGGGAGAAGATATTTGCAAATGACCTAGCGGATAAAGGGCTATCCAGAATAAATAAAGAACTCAACAAAATCAACACCCCCAAAATAAAAAATCCAGTTAAGAAATGGGCAGAACACATACACAGACATTTCTCCAAAGAAGACATACGAATGGCTAACAGACATATGGAAAAATGCTCAGCATCACTCATCATCAGGGAAATACAAATCAAAACCATGATGAGATCACCTCATCCCTGTGAGAATGGCTAAAATAAACAACTCAGGAAACAACAGGTGTTGGTGAGAATGTGGAGAAAGGGGAGCCTTTTGCACTGTTGGTGGGAATGCAAACTGGTGCAGCCACTAGAAAGCAGTGTGGAGGTGCCTCAAAAAGTTAAAAAATAGAGCTACCCTATGACCCAGCAATTGCATTAGTAGGTATTTATCCAAAGGATACAAAAATGCTGATTCGAAGGGGTACATGCACCCCGATATTTATAGCAGCACTATCAACGACAGCTAAATTATGGAAGGAGCCCAAATGTCCATTGACTGATGAATGGATAAAGAAGATGTGGTTTATAGGTAAAATGGAATACTACTCAGCCATCAAAAAGAACGAAATCTTGACATTTGCAACAACAAAGCTGGAATTAGAGTGTAATATGCTAAGCGAACTAAGTCAGAGAAAGACAAATACCATATGGTTTCACTCATACGTGGAATTTAAGAAATAAAACAGATGAACTAAGGGGAAGTGGAGGAAAATTAAAATAAGATAAAAACAGAGAGGGAGACAAACCATAAGAGACTCTTAACTATAAAGGACTGAGGACTGCTGGAGGGGATGGGGGTGGGTGGGGATGCGCTAAATGGGTGATGGGGTTAAGGACGGCACTTGCTGGGATGAGCACTGGATGTTATATGAAAGTGTTGAACCACTAAATATACTCTTGAAACCAATACCACACTATATGCTAACTAACTTGAATTTTTTTAAAAAAAGAATACATATCAAAACAAACATTATTCTATAGGGGATCTATAGGCTTTATCAGCCTGAGATAAAAAAGGTTAAGAACCCTGGCAGACAACACCAACAGTCTCAGTCTAGCAATGAGTATGTCCAGTCCCATGTACTTGTCAAAAGTCCAAATCTCCCCACCCCCACCCCTCAAGTAAGTAGGAAGCCTGCTATGGGGGAAGGTGATGTAGTCAGCTGTGCTGTGTTTTACTCTTTTTCTTTTCTCTCAAAACATTGGGGCTCTTTTTAAATAGTTAATACACTGACATAAAATAAAAATAACATATATTCTTCTTCCCATCCCCTTCTGTACATGTGAAGAATACCACAAAGACCTTTCTGTATCTCGCTTCTATTCACTTAATAATACATCCCAGAAGTATTTCCACGTCCAAGTCTTCCTCATTCTGGTTAATGGCTCCGTAATATTCCACCGTGTGGACATACCATCACAACTCCCTCAGGTCCTTTTTGCTGGACACCTGGACTGTGTTCAAACTTTTGCTATTACAAAGCAGTGCTCCGACTAAAAACTTATACCCGGGCCACTTTATACACACGTGGGTGTAGTCGTAGGAGAGATTCCCAGAGCGACACTGCTGTGTCAAATGATCAGTTCCGCAATTTTTAGGAAACAGGTCCAAGTTCCCTGGCAGAAGGTTCGAATCACTTTGTGCTCCCCCAGCGATGTCTCAGAACGCAGTGCGGAAAAGGGCTTTGAAATAAGACCCTTGTTCTCAGCACCAGATGGCAAAAAATAGTGAAGCAGACAGGCCACTCAGATCCTGCTCCCATATTACAAAAATTAAGGACTTTTAACAAATTATTTGCTTTTTCCTGTAACTAGCTATCCCAGTTCACAGGACCAGAGGAAGAGAGTTATAAAGTATGTTGCCAAGTAGATTTATTTTTTAAAAGATTTTATTTATTTATTTGAGAAAGAGAGAGAGCATGTGAGCACAAGCAGGGGGAGGGGCAAAGGGAGAGGGAGACGCAGACTCCTGGCTGGGCAAGAAGCCTGACTCAGGGCTTGATCCCAGGACCAACAGAGCCACCCAGGCCCCTCTAAGATTTCTATTAATTGAATTGTTTTTGCCACATTTCCAGAATTAGTTAATAATCTTCTGGAAGCCAATATTTTTTCCAACTAATTCCAAATGATTATCTGATTCTGGCTGTGGGATGTTAAGTAAAAAATTTAATCACTTTTCCTCACCCATAAGATGAAAAGTTGAGATTACATACCTCTTCTGGGTCTTTCTAGCTCAAAAATTCTCTTAAATCAAGTTTTCATCAACCTCAACAGCTTTAGCATGTTTTCATTCTATAGCTGAGGTTACTGTTTTGTCTTTTTCCTGTTTTTTTCCTATTGGGTCCACTCCAGGTGTTCACTGGGCAATCTCCGTAGCAGGCACTGCGTGTGCGACAACTAGGAAAGCCAAGATGACTAAGAGAGGCTCCTGAAGGTGCTCACGGAGGAGAGGAAGACGAGCATGTAACCTCTCGTGCACTGTGACCTGCGTGCTCATGGAGACACATGCACAGACACACACGGCCGTGCCATGAGGACAGAAGCGAAGGAGCTCTCGATTATATCTCGATTATATCTCAGATAGGAATTTAACATAAAATGCTCCAGAAGAGGTGAAGAGCCTGAGGCCATGAGAATGAGTAGGAGTCTGTCAGGTAGATCATACTGAAGGGTGGTCAGTTCTGCTATAACACTTGTTTGGAAAATAAGAAGTTGTTCCAGCACAGGCAATATATGAGGAAACAATCTGGGCATAATGTGAAGTTTGCATTTATTCACATGCAACCTTGTCCACGAGAAACACTAGGTAAACTGTACCCAGCTGGACCGAGCCATGGCATGCAGGAATACATATACCCACAGGCACCCCTCAAACATCCGCTGGCCCCCCGGCTTCCCCGGGGTGTTATAAGCCACGCCATCCACATCTGCTGCTGCAACTTCCCATTCGCTCACCTTCCCGCCACTTCCCAGTGAGTCACAAGCTGCCACCTCCCCGACACCCAATTCGACATGCAAACTTCAGGTCTCTTTCAAGAGAAAGTGCCACACTTATTGTAGTATTTATGTATTTCTTTACCACCTAACAGGTGTAAAAACTCCTACCACTGTGATTACATTCCTGTCCTTTAAAAAAAAAAAAAACAAAAAACGTATCACTGGCAAAAAAGTGTTTGAGTGTTATGCTCCTAACCCCATTTTTCCTGTGAGCTGTGTGGTTTTTATTGTACAATTTTGCATCACGTGGTCATATTTAGGAATCCGTAAGTTGTATAACAGAAGAAGTAATGTGGTTATTAAAATATTAAACAATGCTGTGATATAATAATATGCACTTTTTAAAAGTTTTTTTTTTTTTTTTTTTTATTCGACAGAGATAGAGACAGCCAGTGAGAGAGGGAACACAAGCAGGGGGAGTGGGAGAGGAAGAAGCAGGCTCATAGCGGAAGAGCCTGATGTGGGGCTCGATCCTGCAACGCCAGGATCACGCCCTGAGCCAAAGGCAGACGCTTAACTGCTGTACCACCCAGGCGCCCCCTAAAAGTTTTATTTAAGTAATCTCTACACCCCATGAAGGGCTCAAATTCAAGACCCCAAGATCAAGAGTCGCACAATGCCACCGACTAAGCCAACCAGGTGCCCCTTGCGCTCTGCTTTTTATTTTTTTTTTAAGATTTTATTTTTTTATTTGACAGAGAGAGAGAGCATGAGTAGGGAGGAGAAGGAGAAGCAGGCTCCCCTCTGAGCAGCGAGCTCGCTGCAGGACTCGATCCCAGGACCCCGGGATCATGACCTGAGCAGAAGGCAGACAGATGCTTAACTGACTGAGGCACCCAGATGCCCCTGTATTCTACTTTATTAAAGCATTAAATAATAAGATCTAGCAGCAGCTCTACTATTCTATAATTCTGAGGTAGTGCTAAGTTATAAAGGATATTTATTTTTTTCTTTTTTTTAAAGATTTTATTTATTTGACAGGGAGAGAGAGCACAAGCAGGGGGAACAGCAGAGCGAGAGGGAGAAGCAGGCTTCCCACTGAACAGGGAGCCCAATGAGGGGCTTGATCCCAGGACCCTGGGATCACGCCCTGAGCTGAAGGCAGATGCTTAACGACCAAGCCACCCAGGCGCCCCTAAAGGATATTTCAAGATATCTGCAATAATTATAATGTGATATGAAACCATGTGTGAAGTCTACTTACATAAACTATGGCTTGTTTCCTATATTCTTAATTAAAGGAAATGCAAAATTAATTAGAGGTTAATTAAAATAAGTTTATGTGTGATTTCTATTCCCATCAAAGTTTATGGATCCCCTGAATTCTACTCAACAAACTGATTAAAAATCTCTGCCCAACAAATTCATAGAGAAAAAAAGTAGATTAATAGTCACAAGGGGCTAGGGGAGAGGGAATTCGGGAAGTGACTGCTAATAGGTACGGGGTTTCTTTTCAGACTATGAAAATGTTCTAAAATTGGATTAGCGTGACGGTTACACAACTCTGTAAATATACTAAAACCACTGGATCGTACACTTCACGTGGAAGAACATTATGTTATGTACATTATATCTCAATAAAGCTGTTTAAAAAAAAAACCTTACAAATACTTAAAAACACTTTCTGTCCCAAAGTAAATAAATTACTTCACTAATGCTTTAAAGAGTTTGTCAAGAAAAAAAAAATCTTCCCAGAAAACACCACAAAGTCCATCAGGGTTTCCACTTTGAAAATCTCATATGGCATACACGGTATATATACTTTCAAAAATCACTGTTCTGGGGACCCATTATTCTTTAAGGTAATCTTTGAAACTGTACTGAAGCTCATGGCAATGAGCGTGTTGATTCTAAAATGGTTAATGGGGGCGCCTGGGTGGCACAGCAATTAGGCATCTGCCTTCGGCTCAGGGCATGATCCCGGCGTTGTGGGATCGAGCCCCACATCAGGCTCCTCCGCTGGGAGCCTACTTCTTCCTCTCCCACTCCCCCTGCTGTGTTCCCTCTCTCGCTGGCTCTATCTCTGTCGAATGAATAAATAAAATCTTTATAAATAAATAAATAAATAAATAAATAAATAAATAAATAAATAAATAAAATGGTCAATGTTCTTGGGGCGCCTGGATGCCCCAGTGGAGTGTGCAACTCCTCATCTTGGGAGTTGTGAGTTCGAGCCCCACACTGTGTATAGAGATTACTTAAAAATAAAATCTTCAAAAAAATAATAAAACAGTTAATGTTCTAGTTTCAGATCATCTGTGTCACATGGAAACAGCTCCATGGGACTCTGAATCTAATAAAATACCAATACAATGGAGAGCTAAGCAAGCAATGCCACTGGAGAGCATTTCATCAAACAAGACAAGGATGTCCACTCTCACTTTTCTATTCAGCATTGATATGGAGGTCTCAGCCAAAGCAATAAGGTAAGAAAAAGACATAACCTAAAGATTAGAAAAAGAAATTCTTTATTCACAAATGACATGACTGTCCATGTAGAAAATCCTAAGCATCTACAGAAAACCTACCAGAATAGGTGAATTTAGTTAAAAACAATTTACAAAAGTCAACTGTAGTCCTTTATATCATCAACAGACAATTAGAGAGTGAAATTTAAAGTACCATGTATAACAGCATCAATAAACAAAATAACAGGAATAAAATTAACAAAAGATGTGCAAGACTCCTATGAAAACTACAAAATATGGTTAAAAGAAATGAAGGAAGACCTATTTAAATGGAGATATACTCTGTTCACAAATGTCAATTCTTGGGTGCCTGGGTGGCTCAGTCAGTTAGTGGCTGCCTTCAGCTCAGGTCATGATCCCAGGGTCCTGGGATCGAGTCCCACATCAGGGTCCCTGCTTAGCCAGGAGTCTGCTTTTCCCTCTGCCTCTTCCCCTGCTTGTGCTGTCTCTCTCTCTCTCTCTCTGTCAAATAAACGAAATCTTAAAAAAAGGTCAATTCTTCCCAAAGTTATCTATAAATTCAGTGAAATCAGAATATCAGAGTGGGGGCGCCTGGGTGGCACAGTTAAGCGTCTGCCTTCAGCTCAGGGCATGATCCCGGCGTTATGGGATCGAGCCCCACATCAGGCTCCTCCGCTATGAGCCTGCTTCTTCCTCTCCCACTTCCCCTGCTTGTGTTCCCTCTCTCGCTGGCTGTCTCTCTCTCTGTCGAATAAATAAATAAAATCTTTAAAAAAAAAAAATATCAGAGTGTATTTTTATAAAAATTGACAAATCGACCGTAAAACTATGATGGACCTGCAAAAGATCTAGGATAGACAAAGCAACTTTGCAAAAAAAGAACAACAAAGCAGAGCATGTATACTACTTGATTTCAAGAATTTCTACAGAGTTACATAATCAATACAGTGTGGTCTAAGGAGAACAACCAGATCAACACAACTGATCAGAGAGTCCAAAAATAGACCCTTGCACTTACAGTCAACTGATTTTTAACAAAGTTGCCAAAAATAATTCAATAAGAAAGGACAGTCTTTTCAACAAATGGTGCTGGAACTGGATATCTATGTGAAGAAAAATGAGCCTGATCCTTACCTCACACCATCTGCAAAAATTAAACTGAGATAAACCATAAATCTAAACCTTTAAAACTTTCAGGAAGATAAAATATTCACACACTTGAGGTAGATTTCTCAGGATACAAAAAGCACCATTTGAAAAAAATTGATAAACTAGACTTCTTCAAAATTTTACCTTTCTCCTCTTCAAAAGACACTTAAGAAAATAAAAAGGCAAACCAAAAACTGGGAGAAAATATTCATAATATATCTGACAAAAGACAAAGGCCGTGTGTGCGGACTATGTTAAGAACTCTTACAATTCAGTGATAAACAATTCAAATTTAAAACGGGCAGAAAGCTTGAACAGACACCTCACAAGAAAAGATACCTGAAGAGCCAATAAGCACATGACAAAATGCACCTCATCGGGTTATCAGGAGAATACAAGTGAAGTGGCAACCAGATGGCACTTCACATTTACGAGGATGGCTAAAATCAAGCTGACTGACAAAACCAAGTGACGACGAGGATGTGGAGCGCCTGGAACTTGCATACACTGCTGGCAGGGATATAAAGGGTTCAAACCACCTTGAAAAATAGTACAGTGGCTTATTAAAAAGTTAAACATATGACTGTCCTATAACTAGTAATTCTACTTCTAGGTATTTGCCTTAGAGCAATAAAAACATACATCCATTTTAAAAAGGCTTATACAGGGGCACCCGGGTGGCTCAGTAGGTTAAGCGCCTGCCTTCCGCTCAGGTCATGACCTCAGGGTCCTGGGATCGATCACCGCCCCCACCTCGTCAGACTCCCTGCTCAGCGGAGAACCTGCTTCTCCCTCTCCCTCTGCCCCTCCTCCCTGCTCTTGCTCTGTCTCAAATAAATAAAAATCTTTAAAAAAATTTTTTAAATAAAAAAAAGAAATAATAGATCTAAGTAATAATAATCAGAGAACGCTAAAATCATTAAGTGAACTTTATGATAATAAAAGCTCAGGCTGACAAACTTGAATTTTCCATCAAGCTTTACATCCACAAGTGGCACAACCAGACAGCAGGATCCTCCTGACAGTGGAACAGGCAGCAGCCGGAATCACCAGTGAAGGAGTGAAGCCAAAGCAAACAAACACCCCGAAGTGATCCCAAGTCTAACCAAGTCACTAGATCTAAAGAGCAGTTCCTAGGCATCATGGAGGATAGAGGAGTGTGTTAAATAACAGCGAGGACAGTTGGGGCGCCTGGGTAGCACAGTCGTTAGGCGGCTGCCTTCGGTTCAGGGCGTGATCCTGGTGTTCCAGGATCGAGTCCCACATCGGGCTCCTCTGCTGGGAGCCTGCTTCTTCCTCTCCCACTCCCCCTGCTTGTGTTCCCTCTCTCGCTGGCTGTCTCTCTCTGTCAAAATAAATAAATAAAATCTTTAAAAAAAAAAAAAACAGTGAGGACAGTTAACAAGACCCAGAATGTGGGAAGTTCGACAGGACAAATGACCCAATGTTTCTTCCACAAATAAATGGCTTTAAAAGATGAAGAAGGAGAAGAAGAAAGAGGAGGAAGTAAGAAGGAAGATGAGGAAGGACCTGTCAGTGATTAAGAGAGACTTTATTTTTTTTTTCAAGCTTTTTTTTTTTTTACTAATGTCTGCACCCAATGTGGGGCTCAAACTCATGCCCCTGAGATCAAGGGTTACATGCTCTTCTGACTGAGCCAGCCAGGTGCCCCTTAAGAGATACTTTATTATTTTTTTAAGATTTTATTTATTGGAGAGAGAGAAAGAGTACACGAGAGAGAGAGAGAGAGAGAGCGCACAAGCAGGGGGGAGGGGCAGAGGAAAAGGGAGAAGCAGGCTCCCCACCGAACAGGGAGCAGATGCCCAACCAACTGAGCCACCCAGGTGCCCCGTAATATTCTACTTCTGTATTTGAAATTTTCTATAGTAAAATGTATACTTTTTATAGCCCCAAGAATTTAAATTCATCTGCCCAGGCAACCAGAAAGAGGAAGTTTGGGTCCAGTGGCATTTGAGTGTGATTTTCCCCTCATCTTTAAAACCAGTGTGCTACCTCTCTGCCTCAGAAACATAAAGGAACTTTCCTTCTAATAGAAAGGGACACCCCACCAGTGATATTTGCAAATGAGTAAATCCGTGGAATATTCAGATACGTAGATGGGGTCAAAAGAAAAGTAACCACATACATTTCTGGCACTGCTGCTGAGATTCTCAGAGCTGATGGGGAGCAGAGTACTCAGCTCCAGGTCCGTAACCATCTGGCGAGACTCTGCCAGCAAACGCTGAAGCTTGCTTGTGGGCGAAAAGTCATCCTGAGAAGACAACACGGTGTAAGCATTCAAGAAATCAGGAAGCCTTTTTAAATGTTTACGGTTACAAGCGCAATGTTATAAACACAAATGTTAACTACCCATTAATATTTCTCTGACTTTAAGTATTACATATCAAAGCAGGACATTAAATACTAGAATACCGAATTCCATTTATTTCTTAGAACCTCCTTAGCTAGGGGCACGTGCGTGGCTCAGTCAGTTAACCATCTATCTGACTCTTGGTTTTGACACAGGTCCTGATCTCAGGGTCATGAGATAGAGCCCTGGGTCGGGCTCTGCGCTCAGCACAGAGTCCGCTTCAGATTCTCTCTCCCTCTCCCCGTTGTGCATACTCTTTCTCTCTAACAAATCTTTAAAAAAAAAAAGGACCTACTTGGCTAATAATTTGATTTTAACAGACCTTACAACTAATTAAGTAACATCCACATGCTAAAAAGAATTATAGGCTAGAGTGCCTGGCTGCCTCAGTAGGTACAGCACGTGACTCTTGATCTTGGGGTTGTGAGTTTGAGCACTACGCTGGGTGGAAAGAGTTAAGATAAAATCTTACCAAAAAAAAAAAAAAAAAAGAATCCTAGGCATTGTTTAGCTCTCCTAAATCAACTTTTTAAAGCCATAATTAGCATGCTAATTAGTATTAGCCAAAATACTTGTAAAATGTAGCTTTAACATGAAAGCCCTGTAAGCTTTTTAAAATATGTGGATATTTGCCTTAGTTTGTTCTTGTTCAGTTTTCAACTTTGGGATCTGAAGTTTTAGCCTGACAACCACTCTCAAAAGTACATAGACTAATTTTTTCATTAAGGAAAGTTAATTCTGGGCGCCTGTGTGGCTCAGTCGGTTAAGTGTCTGCCTTTGGTTCAGGTCATGATCCTCGAGTCCTGGGATTGAGCCCCATGTCAGGCTCTCTGCTCAGCAGGGAGTCTGTTTCTCCCTCTGCCTCTGCTCCTTCTCTCACTCTCTCTCTCTCTCAAATAAATAAAATCTTTAAAAAAATAAATTTAAGGAAGGTTAATTTTAGGGGCACCTGGGTGGCTCAGTCAGTTAAGCATCTGACTCTTGATCTCGGCTAAGGTCTTGATCTTGGGGTTGCAAGTTCAAGCCTCGCATTGGCTCAAAAAAAAAAAAAAAGTTAATTCTAATTTTCCAAGAACAAAGATGATCATGACTGACCTGGATCTAGAAGATACCTGTGTGTGCACACGTGCACACACACACACACACACACACACCCCTAAATATATACGTATACATGGACAGCGTAAGCATATGCAATGTCATATATGGTCTCAGAAAAATGGGTACAAACATTGAAAAAAGGTCTCACGAGAGCTAAAAAGATAGTAGCTGATACCTGAAACCATACCCATAATGAACAGGGATCCTGTTCATCAAATCTATGCTCCTTTGGAATTCCTGCCTCTGAGTCCCTCCTCTCATTCCCAGGAAACACTGATCTGTTTTCTGTCACCAGAGATTAGTCTGCATTTTCTGGAATTTTATACAAACACGTTCATACTTTAGTCTGTCTGGCATCTTTCATTCAGTATAATTATCTTGCGAGTCACCCATGTTACGTACGTATAAGTAGTTTATTCCTTTTTATTCCTGAGAAGTACTCCATTGCATGGATACACCACAGTTTGTCTCTTTACCTACTGATGTGTATTTGGGTTGTTTCTAGTTTTCCAGCTAATACAAATAAAGCTGCTTAAATATTCACATGCAAGTCCCTGTGTGGACATGTTTCCATTTCTCTAGACGTGGAATAGCTGGGTCATATGGTAGGTGTATATTTAACTTTTTAGGAAACTACCAAAGTGTTTTCCCAAATGACTTGCCCCACTACCAGTGAACAAAAGTCTGTGTTGCTCCAGATTCCGGTCAACACTTGGTAGAATCTACTTTCAACAAAGAGAACTAATACTCATTAGATACCTGTTTGGAGCCAGGCCCTGTAGTATCACATTTAGACCAAGCAACTGTAATGTTATTATTGCATATTTGCACATAAGAAATTGAGGCTCAAAGAAAGTAAAGAATTTTACCCAGGTCATAGAGCTAAGACAAAGCAAAACAAGGATTTGAATTCAGATCAGTTTCAAAGCCCATTATCTTCCCCCAAATAACACCAACAGGAATTAGGTTCACTTGAAGAACTTATTTTCTCTGTGAAAGAGCTGCAATGAAGATCCCGTTTATGGTGAAGGTACTGACTGGCTCATCCATAATAGAGACTATGTAGTAACAACCTCACTGACCATCAGGAGGGGTGTGAACAAACTGGTTTATTCAAATCAATGGACTACACATCAATCGACAATCAAAATGAAGAGACTAAGTCTTCAAGCATCGGCATGGGTAAATGTCACAAAATATTCACAAAGCTGGGAAAAAATCACATTGTGAACGGATAGAGACAGTATTTTACCATTTATGTACATTTTATTTTATTTTTAAAGATTTTATTTATTTATTTGACAGAGCAAGAGAGCACAAGCAGAGGGAGCAACAGAGGGAGAGGGAGAGTCAGGCTTCCTACTGAGCAGGGAGCCTGATGATGTGGGACTCGATGCCAGGACCCTGAGATCATGACCTGAGCCAAAGGCAGATGCTTCATTGACTGAGCCACCCAGGCGCCCTTATTTTATTTTTTAAATTTTATTTATTTATTTGTTTGAGAGAGAGCACACACATGAGTGTGCCAAGAGCCGGGGGAAGGGCAGAAGGAAAGAATCTCAAGCAGACTCCCGCTGAGTGCGGGGCTCAATTCCAGGTCCCCGAGATCACGACCTGAGCTGAAATCAAGAGTGGGATGCTTAACTGACTGAGCCACCCAGGTGCCCCCATTTGTGTACATTTTAAACACAAAACATTATGTAGTGGTTAAATATGTTTTTATGTAGTAAAAGAACAAGCATAAATGCAACTTCAGGATAGCGATTAACTGGTGGGGGGATGGGGCATGGAGAGGACAGTACATGGGATTCGCACTTTATCTGTAACATTTTACTTCTCAAACAAAAAAACTAAAGCCAACATGGCAAAATGTAAACATGTTAAATTTGTGTATATTGCTTGTTATAGCCTTCGTTTTTTGTTACGTTTAAAACATATGTGTGTGAGACACCTGGGTGCCTCAGTCAGTTAAGCATCTGCCTTCGGCTCAGGTCATAATCCCAGGGTCCTGGGATCAAGCCCCGCAATGGGCTCCTTGTTCAGCGGGGAGCCTGCTTCTCCCTCTGCCTGCCACTGCCCCTGCTTGTTTTTTCTCTCTCTCTGACAAATAAATAAAATCTTCTGTACATAAATAAATATATATGTGTGTGTGCGTGTATCTACCAATCACCTGGAGGGCCTGAGGGACATTTTAACTAGACTTAATCTCTTTAGGATAATATTTTAAGGAAACTCTGACTTTGGTTAAACGATATCATTAAAATTCCACAATTAGAAAAACAAAACAAAACTGAAGAATGACCAAAATTAAGCACATTAAAAGCCATACTACAGAAGAATTCAAAGTACGGTGGGGAGAAGTTTTGCTTGAATAAACGGGGTATTTCTAAGCAAAATACAAACCTTGTCACTGGACAATGGTGCCTCTTTGTTGAGTAACAAAATCTTAGGTGAGTTCTTTGTATCAGAAGAGGGCTCTGTCTCTATTAATTTCTCATCCTCTCTTGTGGCAGATTTTGAAGAACCCAAACAGTGGGAATGCTGGATGGCAATTAGCTCACTATAAATAATAAAAACCAAACAAACAGACATCTTAAAATAATATCAAACATATATCAACAATACTCTTATACTTAAAAGCATCTCAACAAGACAAAAAAAAAAGCTGTTTTTCTTTTTAATGAAGAAGCTCAAGTTCGAGTAGAACATTATAGATTTGAATAGAATACTTGAGTAGAATATTATAAGTTAATGCATACGCTCTGCACTAAGAATTAAATCAGAATTCTTAGTTGAAGGATTAACAACAGAATAATTTCCCTCCCCCTTCCAAAAACAAGAAAACAAAAAAGAAGGTTCAAGGGACAGGAGCATCCAAAAGGGAGGGGGAAAAAAATTAACACAGGTTACACTTGTGAAAATTTTGGGTTTTTGGTTGCGAAGTTGATTTTTGTTAGTGGTTTTTAAAAGTCCTTTTGTGAAAGTAGAATAGCACTGTCGGCTATTAATTCTTCTATAGGTCCTCAGTATCAGAGAAGAGACACATGCAGCCGAGCTTCTGGGTATGTTCTTAAAAGTGTGGCTCAGAGAGGAGTGAGCCACAAAAGCTGTTCTGCAGCAGACCAGAGGCGCTTGGAGCCTCTTCCTCCCATGTTCCCTGGAACTGGAGAACAGGCTGCCGCCGCTTCTCCCTCTACAGCTAAACCCCTATCTGTCAAATGGAATGGTGGTGCAAATGTGAGCATTTCAGTCTGATAATAGAACAGGTACACAGCAAGTTCTTATAATCAAAGGAAAACTAGGAAAACACAATTATCTTTCCTATTTAATCACATACTTGTCATGTGATGTCTCGGCATGTGCCTCTGCTGGCAGGCACAGGTCATCTGGATTATTTCAAGCCAGGGAGGTCAAACAAAACTCCAAATTTAAATTTCTTTCATATGTTAAATTTAATATATGTCCACCATGCTCTTAAAACTAACATAAACTTTTCCCTTAATATATGCACGTTCTTTGTTCAGTAGTGAAAAATGTGCAGTTTTGTCCTCCTGATACTTGCAATTATTTAAAGAAAATCTTTAAAAAACAAATATGAATAGATAACATTTAGTGGAACAATCATTTTTTTAATTTCACAACTGACAGAAGAACTATCTGTATGATTTTTAAATGACTCGGGCTTTTCAAAGGCCCAAAGAAAAATACAAATAATGAAAATAATACAAAGAAATTTTTATCATAAAGTCCTAGGGAAGTCAGTGTGATGATAAAATAAGGCTCTCGATATAGCAACTTTGTCCTTTCTGTAATTTAAGATGGAAGAGCTAGGTTTTATTTAAAAATAGCAGACATTACTATAGCGCCCCTCAACCACAAGAGTCAGCAATTCTAACATTAAGACGAGCCTGAATAACGCAGCGTATGCTAATAAGGAATCCATTTTCTTTTCTTAAAAAAACTATTAACTTTTACCAGCTTGTTACATACAAATATTCTTTTTCTTGCATGATTTTAAAAAAGAAGAAAGTTTGGGACATGTAAAGTGAGCAGAAAGGCAGAAGCAGTTGGATATGTAAATACGCCAATGGGGGGGCAGCGGGGGAGGTGGCCGGCAA
Source organism: Ursus americanus (assembly GCF_024610735.1). Lineage (NCBI taxonomy): Eukaryota > Metazoa > Chordata > Mammalia > Carnivora > Ursidae > Ursus > Ursus americanus. The sequence continues at coordinate 18,974,399 of NC_142156.1, read as the reverse complement.
AATTCTTATCTGGGGTCTAGAGAATGTGATCTCTGCATAGACAGCTTATCAATTCACACTGGATCCAAGGGTGAGGAATGCCCCAGGGCAGCATTCTACTCTGTAAAGTGACCCCACCATTAGTTTTTTTAAAAAACATATTTGCCCAACTCATGACAACTGGTTTTGTTTTCAAACAAAACCTTTGCCTCAGAAGCTGTCCTAGGTACAAACTCTTCATGGGAATCTAAACGGTCTCTGCACAATCGGAAACTCAACAGCCTACGTGCTGATGAAGAGAGTGATGGGTCTGCCTCACACACGACTTGGGTTTGCAACACTGCTCTCCGTTGAGCAGTGAGCACGCCGTGGCTACCGCAGCCCCCTCCACTCCCCAGCAGTGGTGTTGAGCAGTAGGAAACATCACTAACCTCGTGGCGGAGTTGTATTTCCTTCCACCGGCACTTTCTGAACAAGTACACACACATTTGTGGCGAACAATTCTCTGCACTTTAGAAGGCTTGAAAATGCTCATCCACTCCACGTCAGACACGTGGCCTGGGGCTTCAATGATGAAGTTACTCGGGTGGCAGCACTTGGATTCATACATGTCACTCTCCCCCAGACAGGTTTCATTTTTATGGCAACAGGAGAGTCCGGACCTTTCTACATCATCTTGACTTTCAACATCCAGCTTTTCTGGTTGTCTGGACCCGGAACAGCTGGCCAGGCCCAGGTACACATTGACATCATGCCACTGTTTCTCATCAGATAACGACGTGGATGTTTCAGAGAGTTGTTTCTCTTCATTCTGAATCCCGATCCCATTACCTTTTGGTGACTTTGCGTGGATCTTGGACAATGTACTTTTGTTTTCCGGTTCGATCTGCATTTTTCCTCCCTGAGACCAAGACTTTTGCTTCTCCAGTAAGTCTTTTGTAAACAGAGATGAGATAGCAATTACACTTCTTTCCCCAAATGAAGTACTACCCTGTCGTTTCTTCTCTTTGCACACATCACATGGGCTCCTGTCTGACCAATTTTGCTGAATCAACGTGGTCTCAAATTTTGGATCTTTAACCAATGACTTCAGATTTTTCTCCCTCTTAATATCGACTTTTGGGCGGTGATTCTCAAGGTCCGACAAACGCATGTCTCTGCTATGGCGGCATTATAAAACACCGAAGTTATAACATACACTTAATACTGTCACTCTAAATATTTCACCCAAACCTCATTCATTGAGCTAAATCCTATTAAGACTCATTTGTCCGAAATGAGAACATAAGGGAGAACGTGTATTCTTTCTTCAGAGCCTGATTTCAACCTGACTTCAAGGAAGTCTCTCTGATCAGCAAGCCCGAACGCCCACTTTCCCCTTTCTATCCTCACCTCCCACCGTGCTTACTGCGGATACCGCAGTCCTCCTTTTACTGTGTGTATCAACTACTTAATAACGCAGCAAACTTCCCATTATAACTATATTGTTCACTAACTTTCATGCATATTTCCTGTCTTTTCAATAGACTCCTAAGTTTCTTAATATGCAGAAGCATTTTCAACCCTCCTGGCACTTTAGGACAGCCTTACACAAACATTAAGTGTTCTGTAAATACTTGTTGATTGATCTGTTATTTCTCTTCCTAATTCTGTTAGTTTCACGGCAAACAGAGGTGAAAGCCAGGACTGAAAGGGGACAGAGATTCAAGGGACAGAGACGCATTGGAAAGTGCCAAATGCACCTACCATACTGTATTCACCCTCCCAGTTATCTGCTGGATATTCACATGGTCTTAAGTAAGAATGACAGGTGTGCATAAAATAAAAATTAAGAATATATACAAACGTGATCAACCTTTTCATAAACTGTCTTCATGTCCCCTGTATTCAGGTATTCGGATCTGGAGAGTTCTGAGCCCTCAGGAAACTCACCCCCTACCTTCTGGAAGGGGACAGGCCATTTTACACTCTTAAAGAACAATTTCACTCATCTAGCCCAAGAGCCTCCCAGGGGCAATGAAGTATAGAAAAGGGAAGAGCCAATGTGGTGGGGGCTTCTGCCGATGAGAGCACGGTGGGCCAGTGCGGTGTACTCCAGCAGCGGCAGCGGCCAGGGCCCAAGGCAAGAGTGTAACACCCCCCGCAGAAGGCCTGGAAGGAAAAGCAGAGCAGCCACTCTGTAGCAACAGCTGCTCCTTCCGACGGCTCGGCAACTACTAACCACCAGGCAAAGGAGCTGCTGGCAGCCAGCCTTCGTAGTTACACGGTCACACCTAGTGGCTGGGAACCTCCCTAATTCCTGCTCCCATTCATGTCTGTCACACTTCTGCTTGGAAAAGTAGACTAAATTTAACTGTGGGACAGTTATATGCCTATTAAATTAAACCACACCTCATGTATTTGTATTTTAACTTTACAGAAACCAATTTAGTTCACACACTGCTTATTATAGGTAAGAAAAGGTGTCTCCTTCTATTAACAAGGAAAACCCAGCTAAAAGCAGAGATCGGCCTCAGCTAGCTGAACTCCTACTACAGTTATTTATACATTCATTGGTGTTACTTCTCTTAGGCAAGTACCATGTCCTATGTATCTTTATTTTCCCCATTCCCAGCCCAATGAATGCTAACCACTAAACTCTGAGTCTACATGAAAGAGTAAATGAGTCAACCTCTGTGGTTTCTACTTGAGCTCAAAGCCTTGTACACAACAGACACATAAATAAGGCTAATGAATTTCTTTTATCGAGTGGCTAAATCAGGATCAGGCCTAAAATTCTAAGGTCAGGTCTCATTACAACCCAGGATTATAATGACAATTACTAGTTCATATATATTGATTCCCTACCATATAGGGAATGATAGTAGACACCGGCCCATAGTAAGTACTTAATGAATAGACTGAAAGATAAAATAAAATACAAGATCATACTAACAGCATCTTGCTAAGATTACCTGGACTCCAGAACCTTTGATTCCTCCATCTTTGAGTCATATATCTGTATTAATTCCTGAGAATTTTCCACATTAAAATTAAGAAATTGCAGATCACTCTGTTGTTTTACATAAATCTGCCGTAGATATTGATAAATCAATAAGATGTGACAACAAAACTATACTGAGCCAACATGCAAATGCTAAAACAGATCAGACAGTGATAGAGAAATATGCTAAATACGTTTGTTTTTATTTTTCCTATGTTAGCACTCAGATTTGTTAGTGTAACTGGTTTCCAAACTTTCCATTACCATAAGCAAGACCTTATCGGCTATGCTAACTATGATATACCTTTAATGTGGTTAGGATTCCAAAGCACCATAAAAAAAATCAACAGACACACTCCTTTCCTAACTTGATGTTTGTTTATAAATGCTTCCCAAATAGTAAGAACAGTGTAACTGGGGACATACCTGTCTGAGATTATGCAGTTCTGCATTGGTACGTTCTTGCTTTGACTTTGCAATATCAAGTAACTCATCTTTCCTTTTTTCTCTCTCTGCTATTTAAGAACAAATATTATTAAAATATTTTTCATCAGCCATATCCACACAAACCTCTTCATTTCCAAAAATTTAACGTTCCAGTAACTTGTTTTCCCCTTGTTCCTGAACTTAAAATTTGCAAAATGCACGGCTGGGAAGAGCTTTATTCTATGATTCTGACTAGATCTTTCACCAAATTTGAAAATTTTCACAATATAATGCTGAGTCAAAAAAATGATTCAGAGAGGCACCTGGGTGGCTCAGGCGGTTAAGCCTCTGCCTTTGGCTCAGGTCATGATCCACATTGGGCTCTCTGCTCAGTGGGGAGCCTGCTTCTCCCTCTCCCTCTGCCTCCCTCTCTCTCTCTGTCTCTCATAAATAAATAAAATCTTAAAAAAAAAAGATTCAGAATTGTATCAACTGTATGATTAAATCACACTGTATGTTTGTATACACAAACACACAGGAAAAGTCTGAGAGCAAATACACCTAAGTATTAAAAGAAGCTTTTTTTGGATGAAAGGATTAATGACAATTATTTCCTCTCTTTTTTTAAGGGGGGGCATGATAAAATACATATTACTTTAATTTTTAATTTTTTTCACATTACATGAATAACTTATGAATGCATTTTCTTTATAAAAACCCAAACAACATATTATCTCTATCGACAGAAAAAAATGAGCATTACAAAGGACAAAAAAAACCTTGCCCAGCACTCCTTTAAAGACTTCCTATTTCTTGAAAACTCTTCACCTGATAGGTAATTAAAATTCCGAGTTCTCTTGAATACACATAGTTATACAGTCAATTTTTCTCAGTTCAAAAAGAGAGCAAAGAGGGGCGCCTGGGTGGCTCAGTCATTGAGCGCCTGCCTTAGGCTCAGGGCGTGATCCCAGCATTCTGGGATCGAGCCGCATTAGGCTCCTCTGCTGGGAGCCTGCTTCTTCCTCTCCCACTCCCCCTGCTTGTGTTCCCTCTCTCATTGGCTGTCTCTCTCTCTGTCAAATAAATACATAAAATCTTAAAAAAAAAAAAAAAAACAGAGAGAGAGAGAGAGACAGCCAGCAGGAGAGGGAACACAAGCAGGGGGAGTGGGAGTGGAAGAAGCAGGCTCCCAGTGGAGGAGCCCAATGTAGGGCTCGATCCCAGAAGCCCAGGATCATACCCTGAGCCAAAGGCAGATGCTTAACAACTGAGCCACCCAGGTACCCTGAGAAAGCCATATTCTAAAAACAGTTTCAGAACTTGGTAAATGAGAACCCACAGGAAGGAAAGAATCTAAAGTGCTGTACAAGGGCTAATACCAGAAAAAAAAACAGTAATATTATGCTTAAGGAGAAATAAAGTGATTCACACAGAAGTGAGAAATCAACAATAAATGCTTCACTTAAGAAAAAAATCAGTATCTTTGTAAGAAGTTCAAGCTAAATGTAAAAAATAACCCTCTACATCAATTTTAAGTAAATGTGATGCAATCTAAATAAAAATTTATAACATATCTATGGTTCTTTCCAAAAACACTTGTTTTTACATGTCATTTTTCTCATGGGTGAAAAAGGATAAAAAAATTTTATTGTCACTATTTAAGGACAAAGGCATGTGCTCTGCTATAGAAAGGCATGTGCTCTGCTATAGACTGCAACTCCATGAGACCACTGTTCTGCAGTGCTTGCCCATGGTCAGGAGGCCAGGCAGAGGAAAGAGTGACGGGGCTCTGTGCACAGCACCCCCTCCCCCAACACGGTTCATGCTCAGCCCTTCCGATGGGGTCTGTAATATCACCTCACTTTCAGAGGTAATCCTTATCCACAAAATCGAAAAAATGAAGAGAAGCACAGTGAAAGCCATGTGGCCAGGTTTAAACTACTACATTTTTTCTATTCAATTGTGAATTTATTTCTTTGCATTACATGAGTCAATACCATAATGAATGCATATAAACATAATGGATTTGCATTATTTATGCAGAGTTGCATTTAGCTTATGAATTCAATCATAAGCACAAAGAAAAAATAATAATAAAAGGAATCACAGCTACTTTAACAGTAGAAGTAATGCCCACAAGGCATCTGTGACTCTTTCCTGGTCTTAGTTCCACCTCCCTCTTGTATTAACAGCACTGTGCAAATCCTAGTGTTCAGAGATACTTGTTTCGAATACAGTTATGGCCCCTAAACAAAAGCCAACTACTTTATTTGGAGTTCAAGGATAATTTTATTATTTTTTACAGATTTAAAGTAATCTCTACACCCAACGTGGGGCTCAAACTCAAGACCCCGAGATCAAGAGTCATATGCTCCACCCACCGAGCCAGCCAGGTATCCCTCAAGGGTAATTTTAAATATATCGGAGTTTTGCCTTAATCTCTGACTTTAGAATAATCCATTATTGCATAAGAGGCAACTCCACTGTAAATATAAATGTTTTCCTAGATGAGATACTTTTGTACATGGCTGGGTTTAGCAGAGAGATCAAAGCGGAGTGGGTCCACCGATTTTCAAAGTGGTCACAGAAAACAAAAAGGTATTGGACTTCACTGATCGCTGCCTGAGCAAGCAGCCTAAACAAGCCAGCACAGGGGGAAAGGGTCTGGAGGTCTGCAGCCACCACATTCTGGCCAAGGCTCTGCCTCCTACTGCTTGGGAGAACTGAGGCAATCACTTAATCCCATGGGGCCTCATTTATAGGACTACCAGGACCCCAGAAATGTGAACTGGTATCCTCACTTTATTTGCAAACTTCTTATAAGCAGTTATGTACAAACAAATGAAACATGTCTCTAAGCTTATGTGAAGAACTTCATCTTCAATGAGAGGAAAAAAGTTTTGAAGTTAACAGAAAAGTATATTTTTAAGACATCTTCCAGCTTCAAATAAAACGTGTACATTTTTAGCCAGAGCACCTGACAGCATATTATCATGTTAAGCCTTTTAAAATTATTTTTAGGCTTGGGACGCCTGGGTGGCTCAGTCAGTCAAGTGGCTGCATTTGGCTCGGGTCATGATCCGGGGTCCTGGGATTGAGTCCCACATTGGGCTCCCTGCTCAGCGGGAGCCTGCTTCTCCCTCTGCCTGCCTCTCCCCCTGCTTGTGCTCACTCTCTGTCTCTCTCTTTCTCTGACAAATAAATAAAATCTTTAAAAAAATAAATGAATAAAATAAAATTATTTTTAGGCCTAATTCACTTTTATAATTTAAACATACAAAAATTGTTTTGAGACAGTGGTATGAATACAAAAGGTGTTTAAGAAATCAGCTTATGGGGCGCCTGGGTGGCTCAGTTGGTTAAGCGTCCAACTCTCAGTTTCAGCTCACGTCATGGTATTATGGGTTGTGGGTCGATCCCTGCATGGGGCTCCGCCCAACAGGGAGTCTCCTTGAAGATTCTCTCCCTCTGCCCCTCCCCTGACTTGTGCACTTGTGCTCTCTCTCTCTCTCTCAAATAAATAAATCTTAAATTTAAAAAAATCAGCTTAGGAAATGATAAAATATTTCACAAAATGGATTTTTTTTTAAGATTTTATTTATTGATTAAAGAGAGAGAGAGAGCACAAGTTGGGGGAGTGGGAGAGGGAGAAGCAGGCTCCCTGCAGGGAGCCTGATGCAGGACTCAATCCCGGGACTCTAGGATCACAACCTGAGCCGAAGGCAGAGGTTTAACCAACTGAGCCACCCAGGCACCCCTGGATTTTTTTTTTTTTAAGATTTTATTTATTTATTTGACAGAGAGAGAGCACGCGTGACCACAAGCAGGGGGAGTGGCAGGGAGAGGGAGAGGGAGAAGCAGGCTCCCTCAGAACCCCAGGATCATAACCTGAGCCGAAGGCAGATGTTTAACTGATTGAGCCACCCTGGCACCCCACAAAATGGATTTATTATAGCATTATTTAACAAATTCCATATACTTTACCTAGCAATATGTAATAGGATCTGAGTAAAAATTGCCAAATCAAAACAGAGGGAGACTGTTAAAATAGCCTGTAAATGTTTTCCTTCCTCTGACTTCCCACAGCATTGTCTTCATAACATCTGCATAGTACTAGATTTTCTGTGGGCCTAGGAGCTTCTTAGCAACTAACAGAGTTCCTGACACACAAAAGTTGATCCAAAGATTGTTTGTAAATCAACTGTAAAGCTACAAATACACATATATATCTTAACATATATTTACATGTATTTTTATTACTAGATTAACTTTTTGAGACCGCAATCCTAGAAATAACAGAAACAGTGACCTCTAATGGTAGAAAACTGCATTTCCCCCCATCCTTATCACATGACACGAAAATTAAGAATTCCATTCTGTGAAAAAATGTTAATAATCCATTTTGCGGGGCGCCTGGGTGGCTCATGGGGCGCCTGGGTGGCTCAGTCGTTAAGCGTCTGCCTTCAGCTCAGGGCGTGATCCCGGCGTTATGGGATCGAGCCCCACATCAGGCTCCTCTGCTGGGAGCCTGCTTCTTCCTCTCCCACTCCCCCTACTTGTGTTCCCTCTCTCGCTGGCTGTCTCTCTCTGTTAAATAAATAAATAAAATCTTTAAAAAAAAAAAAAAATAATCCATTTTGCGCTTTATAGAAATGTGTTCTCTTCCTAGAAGGAAGGGCACTGAGGGTCTATAAAACTAGACCCCAAAAATGCCAATTTAATTCTGTTTGGAACTTCACCTCCAAATCTATGATTTTCCTCATACTAAATACAAAGCCTAATAAAATCTGGCTGGTAGGGACAGAGATAAGATCTATGGGGCGCCTGGGTGGCGCAGTCATTAGCGTCTGCCTTCGGCTAAGGGCGTGATCCCGGCGTTCTGAGATCGAGACCCGCATCAGGCTCCTCTGCTGGGAACCTGCTTCTTCCTCTCCCACTCCCCCTGCTTGTGTTCCCTCTCGTTGGCTGTCTCTCTCTGTCAAATAAATAAATAAAATCTTAAAAAAAAAAAAAGATCTATACATCGGGGGCACCTGGGTGGCTCAGTTGATTAAGCGGCTGCCTTTGGCTCAGGTCGTGATTTCACGGTCCTGGGATTGAGCCCCACATCGGGCTCCCTGCTCATTGGGGAGCCTGCTTCTCCCTCTCCCTCTACCTGCTGCTCTGCCTACTTGTGCACTCTCTCTCTCTCTAAAATAAGTAAATAAACAAAATCTTAAAAAAAAAAAAAAGATCTATACATCAGTGGTTCTCAACTGGGAGTGGAGAGGGAGCGGTCTGAACTAGTGGAAACTAGTGGGGTGTGTAGGAGACAGTGTGGGAGAATGTGGCTAGGGAGATGGAATGCAATTTTTATGTTTATCTGGAGGGGGCCTAATGCAAACTACTGAGAAATTTGCTATTTTTAATCATGAAAAATTCATTCTTAACATGATAACTTCAGGTTCACGCTGATAGAACAAAACACATGTGCATTTTTCCAACTGTGATCACAGGTGATCTATTTGCAAAACCGGAAAATTGTTGAATTACTAATTTTTACCTAGTATTTGCAAAAGTATAAACATCCTTCTTCAATTCATAAGATCCTTTCTTAATGGATTTTTAAGCACACGTATTATGTTTTTAGTGAGAAGTGTAGTTATGCACTCAAGCTAGAAGAGAGGGAAGGTAGCTCATTTTATAGAAGAGGAAACAGGGTTAACTGGGAGGCACGATAGCAACTTTAATATTCCTTGCTTGGTCCCTCCAAGCATATTTAAAAAGTTGCTATTTTGAGAGAGGTGTAATTTCTTTAATCTGTCATAGTTGTACCACAGAAAGTTTAGGCTACAAACACAGAACTATTCAATCACTTAAAATTAAGTATCTATTTTTACCAGTAAAAACCAATTCATCATGCAGGCAACTTTTCTCTTGCTTGAGGCGAATGATCTCTTCTCGTTGTTCATTATTTTCTGTTGTCTTTTCATTTAGATCCTCTTCACAAATAGAAGAAAACAAAAGTCCTTGAATAAATACTACTTCCTAGAAGAATATACACTGTGAGTACCTCTCATGCCCTCAGCACCCTTTCCAATTAACATGAAGTCCTGCTGGAGCTGCAGCCAACCTATGTCTCGTATCTAAACCTCACTGCATCCCTAGCAATGACCTTGTCAGGCCTCCCGATCCCTGACTGGTCTCTCTGCTCAAACCATGCCTCTCCTATTACAGCCTATTGCCCACAGAGCAATCGGGGCTTTTTTTTTTTTTTTTTTTTAAGTAAACTCAACCCCCAATGTGAGGCTCAAACCCAAAACCCCAAGATCAAGAGTCACGTGCTCTTCCAACTCAGCTAGCCAGGCACCCAGGGCAATCTTTTAAAGTAAAAAACCTGTGGGACGCGTGGGTGGCTCAGTCAGTTAAGCGCCTGCCTTCAGCTCAGGTCATGATTCCAGGGTCTTGGGATAAAGTCCCACATCGGGCTCCTTGCTCTGCAGGGAGTCTGCTTCTCCTTCAGCCTACTGTTCCCCCTGCTTGTGCTCTCTCTCTCTCTCTGACAAATAAATAAAATCTTAAAAAAAAAAAAAAAAGGTAAAAATTTTGCTCACGTCACTTCTCTTCTAAAAGCCCTCCTATCACCCTTAGGATGAAATCCTAATCACTACCCTAAGCCCTGAATGGCCTGGCTTGCCCTATCACTCTCCCCCTTCTTTTGTTCTGTTCCTTGAACATGTGCCAACCTCAAAACCCACCCAGGGCTTTTGCATTTGCTGTTCCTTCCGCCTGCAAGGCTCTGGGCCCAGATCATCACACAGCTAGTTCTTCCCACCATCCAAGCTTCTGCTCAAATGTTCGCAAAGTCACCTTCCCAGTCCACCCAAACTGAGGTGATTCCCCTCACTCTCTAGTCCACTGTCCATTACCTTGTTGTTCTTTAAAGAGATGACAGAGCCTGTCCCTGCTGTCAAGGGTATACAGTGTGATTATGGTTTTAGCTGAAACTACAAACGTAGACAAAGCGTATGATTTGCTACAAGTCAGGGCATCATAAGAACAAGATTTTAGAAGGCTGAGTCTTTTAAATTGACCACAATAAACTTTCACAATTTCAACAGCAACTCATTGGCTCAGGGCGTAGGAGTGCTGAAAATCCTGACTCCATCCTGTTCATGTCCGTGCAATGACCTCCCCCGCACCTACGTGCTCCAGGCCCTTTGGAGGTTTATGTGAGCCCTGAACAGAACTCGGGAAGGCTTATTCTGATCTTCCCTCCAGTGCACAGATGGCACCACTTTAGATAACCACCCTGTGACCTCACCACAAAGCCCCCTGTTCTAGAAAAGCTGTGGATTAAGGTCTGGACTTTGCAGAGAGTAGCTATGTAAGCACCAGGATCACGGTCTGCCCGATCCCCCCATCAGTAAGTCACCCTGAATAAAACTCCATGTAAATGGTATGGAGTGGCCTCCTTCGCTTTTCAGTGTCAAAGTGCCTTCTCAGTCTGGAGGTACTCTACTGTGCCTCCTCCACCGTCTAACAATGAGGTACCCACTATGAACAGAGGTGAGAGTAACTTTCACCAAAACATGACTTTGCCATTCTAAGGTTGCTGGTTGCACAGTGGGAGTCTGTCTCCACGTCTAGCATGATGACCACTGACTCTGCCCCAGGGTGGGAAAGGCCAGAGAAAAGTGGGCCTACCTCCATGCCCTCTGAAGGCAAATTAAGCTTTTACTCCACCACCTACATCCACTTTCACATAAATAGGACTAACCTATTTGGTATACCTAGCCTCCCCTTCTTTATAAAACTTCAAGTAACATTACTCAGAAGGAAATGAATCATGAAGTTACTCTGAGAACAAAAATAGAAAAGAAAAACACAAAAGGAATTTTCAAACATAAAACATGCGCCAGAAAGCCACCCTGGCAGATCGCGTTTTTAGTGGCAATCCCCCATCCCTCCCTGCATTCCTCTCACAGAGGGACAGATACTTCTCCACTGCTTGACTCTGGGTTCAGCCACATAATGCTTTAGCCAACAGAGGGTGTGTCGGGTCCTTGCATGTTTCTGCTTCTTCTCTTTTTTATCTATCTATTTAAGTAAGCTCCACATGCAACGTTGGGCTCCAACTCACAACCCTGGCACCAAGAGTTGCATGCTCTCCCGACGGAACCAGCCAGGTGCCCCGGCTTCTTCTCTTAAGTTTGTGCCTTCAGGGGCGCCTGGGTGGCTCAGTCAGGGAAGCGTCTGCCTTCAGCTTGGGTCATGATCCCAGGGTCCTGGGATCAAGCCCCAAGTCAGCCTCCTTCCTCAGCAAGAAGTCTGCTTCTCCCTCTCCCTCTGCCTCCCCACCCCGCTTGTGCTCTCTCTCTCTCTCTCAAATAAATAAAACATTTAAAAAAAAATTTTTTTTTAAAGGTTTCTGCCTTCACTGGGGAAAAGCGCTCAGGCCAGCCAACTGGCGAGAAGTGAGACATGCGAAGCGGAGTCGCCCCAGAGGAGCAGCTCGGCTGGGCCCAACCAAGATGAGCCAATTCCCACTAGGCTGATACCTGAGCTTATCAAATGATTCTGGTTGCATGTTGCTGGTTGCTATGAAGCATAAATTAACAGTAGCTAACTGGTACAGCAAAGACAGCTTATTTTTAAAATATCACACATTATAGTTTCCCCCAGTCTGTTATTTACCTTGTAACATGAAAACTGCAGCATAATTCTGTACAAATGAAGTGAACATCTCCCGGTAGGTTCTAAGGCCAGCAACAGACCTCTCAATCACAAGACGAAGTAAACCCAAATGAAGAAATATGTGCCCAAGATGAAATGCTTGAATTGATGTCTCTTCCTTACCTTTCAGTTTATTGACTTCAATTTTAAGTGTCTTCAATTTCTGCTTGTAATCTTGCTTTTCTTTCACAATACAAGTCTCCACCATCTTCGCGTCTCGCAAGGCATGCTCTAACAGTTTAAATTTTCCTGAGCAGTCTGCAATGTGATTGACGGCCTCGATAATATCTTTGTCCTAAGAACCAAATTTGAAGACTGTTCTGTAAGATTTTTAAGTTTCAACTAATCAGTATACGAAGATCTCACTTAAGATACCACCACGTGCCAGGTTTCATTCTAGACACTTTTCGTCATTAACTCGTGTAATCTCACAGGAACTCTCTGAGACGGTACTACCGTTATCCCCATGTGACAGACGAGTCAATAGTAAAAAGACCACAGTTCCACAACTAGTTAGGGATGGAGCTCCAATTTGCACCTAGCCAGCTGGCCCCTGGAACCACGCATGAACCACCACAGCTTCCTGTTTCAGAAAGTTTACAACCACAATGTGATTACTCAAGAGACTATAATTGCAGTAGGAGAGCTGGTGGCCCTTGGAGGGGGGGCTTATTCTCTGGACTACAGATAAATTGCACAGGCCCCTCTCTTCCATCCCTTTGTTTCAGCTTGTTAAAACGGCAGACTCCAAGACCTTATTCCCAACTACCCAAATCAGAACCTCTTACTGTTGAGGTGGTGGTTTTAAGTACAAAAAAAGGTATCTGCTTGTGGAAAATTCAAACAATACCTAGAAGTATAAAATTATTAAGTAAAGTTTCCCTCCCTCCCCCACTCACACGGAAGAACTATTACTATAATAGCTATAATATATAATAGTTATTAGTAGCAGATTTCAGCCCTGCTTAAGGACAAGTGTTCCTGTTACAGCACCATATATGCCTTCCTGAAATGCTCACGGTCTGCACATCTCACACCAGGAAGACTTTCTGGGAAAAACAGGGTTGGCAGACCAATGGAACTTCGTGATTAGACTGGTAGCAAAAAACAACAGGCCCATTAAATATGCAAACACAGTTCAGCAAATGCCAGGGCCGACACACTAGTCAGTCTTTTCCAGCATCTTCATTAGCACTCACAAGCTCACCAGGGAGTTTGCCACAACGAAAACCAGAGTAGTTGTCAAAGCCACTAAATTGGTCACTATTTGACTAAAGACAGTTCTGTACATTTTAATATTTTCTCTTCACTTTTAAGAAAGCTTGCCCATGACCACTTTAAAACATTAAAATGCTGGGGGAAATCACGAATGAACTAGCATGAGGATCCCATTATGCCTAAATCATTCCCTACTCACCAGCTGTCAAACACATGTTATAGCAGAAGAGACTGTCAGTCACTAATCATGGCATGGTAGTGGCTCTATCAACTGCTGGATTGCTAACAGTTTTTCTCTCCATTAAAAAACAAAAACAAAGAAACACTAACAAGCAATCCGACTGTCAATAACTTCATGAGAAGGAATACTGGATACCTTGGAAGAAAACAAGTTAATCCTGACATGCTAAACCATGGAATGAGCCTTGGAGACAGAGACCAAAAGTGGAGTCCTGTCTCCTCTCTCAATGTCGTAGGGACATCATTTTAAACTTGTTTCCCTCATTTCTAAAATGAGTCTTATTTTATTTTAAAGATTCATTTATTTCTTTGAGAAAAAGACGGAGAGTGTGCGCATGTGCAAGTGCAGGGAGAGGCAGGGGGAGAGACTCTTCAAGCAGACTCCCCATTGAGCATGGAGCCTGACGTGGGGCTCCCATGACCCATGAAATCATGACCTGAGCCAAAATCAAGAGTCAGACACTCAACTGACTGAGCCACCCAAGCGCGCCTTTTTTTTTTTTTTTAGATTTTTTTTTTTTTAAAGATTTTATTTATTTATTTGACAGAGGGACAGCCAGCGAGAGAGGGAACACAGCAGGGGAGTGGGAGAGGAAGAAGCAGGCTCTCAGCGGAGGAGCCCGATGTGGGGCTCGATCCCAGAACGCCGGGATCACCCCCTGAGCCGAAGGCAGACGCTTAACAACTGCGCTACCCAGGCGCCCCTTTTTTAAGATTTTTTAAAGTAATCTCTACACTCAATGTGGGACTCAAACCCACAACCCCAAGATCAAGAGTCACATGCTCCACTAAGCCAGCCAGGTGCCCCTAAAATGAGAATTTTATTTTTTTTAAAGATTCTATTTCTTTACTTGAAAATGAGTGACAGTGAGAGAGCACAGAAGGAGAGGGAGAGCAGACTCACTGCTGAGCAAAGAGCCTGATGTGGGACCTGATCCCAAGATCCTGGGATCATGACCTGAGCCGAAGGCAGATACCCAACCAAATGGGCCACCCAGGGGCCCCCTAAAATGAGAATTTTACAAGAGACAGCAATGTCAGTAGCTCTACCATCTGATTTACAATGGGACTTAAGTAAGATAATGCATGTGACTATGCTTTAGAAAGTACAAAATGCCCTGGCAAATAAAGGTATTATTTTGAATTACCTTTAGCTTTATCATTGTAGTGAGAGCCTGTTCTCGAGCTTGTAACTGTCCTACCTGAGCAGAAAGTTCCACTAATGTGTTGCTGAGATTTTCATTTCTTGCCTACAAGGGAACAACACATAAAATACCAATTGAGTCATTTAAAAGCTTTCATTACTATCATTAGTCACAATCTGCGCTCGTTCTGTTTTGTTTTCTCTCTTTTATTTGGTAACAAAGTGGGCCAAGTAAGCAGTCATCAAAAAGAAATACAAATATCTCTCTCCATTACCTCTAGCATCCTCTCAATGCTTGTTTGCCCTACTGAATCCTATTGGTTATGCTTATAAATGTCTATTTCCCAATCTCTTCTATGTATAATTCTAGGTTGACAAAAAAGAAAATAAATGAATGAAAATTGGATTAGGAAGAGATTTCCTTTGCTGAAATAAAGTAGCATTAGTGAACCGCTATGCGCCTGTGTGTGTGTGTGTGTGTGTGTGTGTGTGTGTGTATTTTTTACTCTACATTGAAAGACCTTCACTTCATATTGGGGTATTCCCACCTATCAGGTACTTGGGGTTTTGTTTTTTTTAACCACAGAACTACATGATATATATATATTATTTGGAAAAAAAGAAAAATTAGGCTTTTTAAATAGTATCTTCATGAAGGAAGTTTAAATACATGTTATTAAGTGAAAGAAGCCAATCTGAAAAAGCTTACTATACGATCCAACTATATGACATTCTGGAAAAGACACAACTATGGAGATGGTAAAAGGTCAGTGGTTCCAGGGGTTGGGAGAGACAGGCATGGAGCACAGGATTTTTAGGGCAGTGAAACTATTCTGTACAATACGACAATGGTGGATACATGTCATTATGCATCTGTCAAAACCCACAGAATATACACCACCAAGAGTGAGCCCTGGTGTAAACTACGACATTGGGTGACAATGATGTTAACAGATTCGCTGATTGTAACAAATGCACTACTGTGGTGCAGAATGTCCGTAGCAGGGGAAGGACTGTGTTTGGCGGCAGAGGCAGGGGGTATAGCAGAAATTCATGCATTCCACTCCGTTTTGCTGTGAACATAAAACTACTCTAAGAAATAAAGTTTATTAATAAAAAAAAATCTTCCTGCTGTGAACTGAACTGCATCCCCCCAAAATGCATATGTTGAGGCCCTAACCTCCAATACAGTGTTATTTGGAGACGCTCCTTTGAGAGAGTATTAGATGTAAAAGAAGCCATGAGTGGGGCCCTCATGATGGGATTAGTATCCTTGTAAGAAAAGACACCACAGATCTTGCTCATTCTCTCTCATACATTTCCTTTTTTTTTTTTTTTTAAGTAAGCTCTATGCCCAATGTGGGGCTTGAACTCATGACCCCGAGAACACGAGTCACATGCTCCACCCACTGAGTCAGCCAAGAGCCCCCTACATTTCCATTTTTAATCAACATATCAATAGAATGGTTTTTACTTATTTTATAGCTAGAAATTGTCTAGAACTATCTGAAAAAATTAAAAAGGCATTATCATTATGAAAAAAAAGCATAATACGAAAACTATAACAACAAAAATATGGCTCTCTGTGCCTCTCATAAAACATGAGTTCAAAATATATCTGATGACCAGGTAAAAGGGAAAAGTGAAAAATCAGCCTTACAGATTTTATTCCCAAAATGCCACTAACATGATGTAGATCCTGTTTATTCTATCATATAAGGCACATTTGGAAAGCATCATGTGAAGCTACCAAAACTTGATGCTATTCATCTCAGACCTTGAGAAAGGCTTTCTAAACTAACCCATTGTTGATAAAGTGACAGATGCTCCTGGACCAAATGGGCTGACAGTCAGAAAGGTGGTGATGGAGTTCATCTCCCAGACAACACAGCGCTGTGCAGCCAACCAGAGCCGTACAGAGAACATGAAACTACGGTGGCAGATGGACGGCTGGACTTTCATACCACACACATACATTCTAATGGAAACATTCGAATCTAATTTCTCAATACCTGAAACAAACAGAATTTGGGCTAGTGAAGCTTATCACAAAATAAAACCAACCTCAAGGTCTTCAGAGAGGAGAGAGGAATGGGTTGCCTTTTGAACCATTTCCTGAAGCTGTAGCTGAGTCTTCTGAAGAACCGTTTGGCATTCGATTTGATTGGATTCAAGGGTTTTTACCTTCTTTGTGAGTGACCTGATTATTTCAGTTCTTTTATGTAGTTCACCTGAGGGAAATTTCATCAATAACCACCTTTTGATCAGATCTGAAGCTTAAAATGCATTTTCAAACACACGATTAAAAGGTTAAGTGTGCTAAATAATTTTTTAAAGGATAATCCTTTTTAAAGAATGTATTATGGAATCCACGATACTGTACCCAAGTCAAGAAACAGAATAGTGAGCAACCCAGAAGCCCCCTGGATGTCACCCTAAGCACCATGTCTCCAATTCCCACCTTCGAACCACCATCCTGATCTTAATCATTTGCCTGCTTTTTAATTATAGTGTTACCACCTATGACCACATCCCTAAAAAAAACAGTTTGATGTGAACCGTATATAATTGGGATTATACTCTATGAGTTCTTCCGTTGCTTTTTTCTGCCTAAAATGATGATCCGGAGATTTATCCACATTGTTGGATGTGACCAGTGTCTGTGCACTGTTGTTGCTACATAACATCCATTATATGATTATGCCAATATGTATTATTTATTGGTGGCCACTTGGGTTGTTTCCATTTTGCAGCTATTAGGAACAATGTTGCTCTGAATATTCTTATACATATACCTTGGTGCATTTTTGCATAAGTTTCTCTGGAGCCTTGCTACTCAAATGGGGTCCTTGCAGCACTGATATCACCTGGTAATTTGTTAGAAATGCAGACTCAGGCCCCAGACGTACTGCATCACAATCTACATATTAATAAGATTCTTAGGTCATTCGTGTGTACTCTGAACTGTGAGTATATTCCTAGAAGTGGAAATCCTGGGCCATGAGCTACATATATCTTTAACTTTAATAGATACTATTAAAAGATTTTCCAAAGTAGTTGTACCAACTGACACTCCCCATCCCCAAGCAGTGAATGAGTCTTCCCCTGGCTCCACAATACCTGCTACCCTTATATATACCTGATAATATCTTTATCAATACCTGAAAATTTCTGCCAGTCTGATAAGTGTAAATAGTATCTCATTATGGTTTTAATTTGCAGTCCCTAGTTACTAATGAGAATCTTTTTTTTTTAAGTAGGCTCCATACCGGGCTTGGAACTCCAACACAGGGCTTAAACTCATGACCCTGCGATCAAGACCTGAGCTGAAATCAAGAGTCAGATACTTAGCCAACTGAGCCACCCAGGTGCCCCTCAAGTTTCGTATTTGAAAACCAGATACTGTTGACTATATGCAATGTCATCTTCATTAACATATTTGTGTAAGATATTATATTACATCTAATGTGCAATCAAAACACTATGCATATATGTATGTGTGGCTGGCTAGGGTCAGAGTAAAATCAGATGATCATCAAAGAAATGGAAAATAATGCATGTTTAGATTGTCATGTTTATAGAATCCTTTGTATAACAAGAAGATTAAAAAAGGAAGTGCTATACAGTTATCTGTCTACTGAACAGATTTAGTGTTTTCCCTTCTAATATAGTCTGGTATGGATGTAGTGTCACCAGAACATTGAGACTTAAGGGAGGCACTAAACGGATTAAAGAATTAAAATATAGTACAAAGAAAATTTTTGCAAGCCATTTTTGAGACTGCTATATTTTTAAAAGATGACTGTTTAGATACTTAAGATCAAGTTCAACACCAAAAATTTAAAATCTTTGAGTCAGTTCAACAGAAATGGCTAGTCCTATGGCATCTTTATTCATATTCTAGCTCAAAACCAATTTCATTCACCATCACTCTTGACACTTCAGGTTAACTGGAGCTCTCTCCAGCACCCTTCCTACATTTATGCTGTCTGCCCAACCTTAATTCACACTATGCTTGTCCGATTATGAGTGTTCACAAAGGCTTCTTATGTTCACTTTAACCTCCAGGGAAGCAGGGATTGTGTTGAGATATTCTTTCTCTTATCTCTTCTGTGAGCCCCCCCCCCCTTTTTTTCCTAACGTATTTACCATTTAAATACATTTGTGTCTCGGGTGCCTGGGTGGCTGTCAGTTGAACATCTGACTCTTGATTTCCGCTCAGGTCATGATCCTGAGGTCCTGGAACTGAGCCCTGCATTGGGCTCCGTGCTCAGCAGGGAGTCTGCTTGAGGATTCTCTTCCTCTCCCTCTGCCCCTCTCCCTCCTCGCACACGTGGGCTCTCTCTCAAATACAAATATTTATTTTAAAATAAATACATTTGTGTCTAACCCATGAGCCCTTCGAATATGCTGGCATACAGAAGTGTGTAACAGATACTGCTAATGTATTTCTGACCCTCTAATTTGCTGCAACGTTCTTCCAAAGTCAATACTTTCTGCCGATCCTCTTCCCATGAAAGAAGTTGTCTCTGATGTACTGCAACCATATCATTGAGCTCTTTATCGCGATCTTTTAATTCCCCAATGAGCAGCTGCAGCTCTTTTCGTTGTTTCTCGATAGTGGAAATCTCAACTTCTGACCCGATGTTCTAAACAGAGAAAGTGGTTTTACATCAAAATAAAACTAATCAATAACATAAATCAGCTGAAGCATATTTTCTAAATAATTGTATCTTCTTTTGCTGCCAATTCAAGACAGTTAAATTATTTTTCATTCACCGGTTATAACATGGCATCAAAATTATGTAAATTTAAATGAGTTCATGCCCACTGTGCACTTTGCCTCTATAATTTTCTGTCATACCACACATGCCACTCTTAAAAAGTGGGACCGTCTGTAAAACCTTCATTGGCTAATCACAAGGAAACTCACTTTGGCATTTTTGTCTTAACTCATTCCTTCTATCAATCAACAATATTATCCCACACTTTGCCCCAGCAATTCTGGATCAATCAAGTAAAGGAAAACATGAAATAATTACTGTTTCAATGTAAATAATTCTCATAGTATCTAGCACACATACTCAGTCTACCAAGAAGAATATAATATTGTGATTGGTCCAAACTCAACACACCTATTTACAAAGGAAAATTTTCAAACATACACAGAAGACAAGGGAACTGTAATAAACTCTCTTATGTTCAGTACCTAAGTCCTACCATTATCAAGATTCTGCCACATGTTTCAATTCTCCCTTCTCTTTTTGTTGATAAAAAAAAAATACACTTCACTCTTCATACATGCATCTCTAAAAATGAACATTTTTTTTGTATCACCACAATGCCATTTCATACCTAATAAAATTATTCACAGTAATTCCCTTTAGGCATATGTCATTTTAAAGACTAGATGGTGAAGTTGGTCTGACCTAAGTGTGAATTCAGAATTAACCACTTTAGTGGCTCTATAACGTTGCACAAGTTACTTAACCTCTCTAAGTCTTGGTTTCCTCACCTGTAAAATGGTAATAACAACACTTCTTAGTTGTATGGATTAAGCAAGATAGACTGTGTGAAGCACTCCACATTACCTGGCACAGCATAAGCACTCAACAAACATTAGCTATCGTTATTTTTTTTTCCTAAGGAAAAATTTTAGATACCAACTTAAACATGTGAAAGGGATACATAGTTTTTCCAAACGTTAGCTATTATTAAGATTGTGAAGCACATTTTGAAATACGGTACTGCCCCCATCCATGAAATAAAGAACTGAAAGTGTTACTTCAAGAATTCTATCTTAAAAATAGTAGTCGAAGAGGCCGATGTATATCATTACTGCTTTCTAAAAAATAAGATTTCTAAATAAATAATGACGAATGAATTACTGTTACTTACTAGTAACTAAACACAGAAAATGGAATTTGGGTCAAGTGAGTCCAAATCACAAAATTTAAATTCTAGTCTTTGGTAACCATTCATTAATTCATTGATTCACGGAACAAATATTTGCTGAGCGCCAAGTGGCTAGAGACGTGGTAATGAGCGCGCCGGCAAGGCGCACAAATTCCGGTGTAGGAAAACAGGCAATACGTCAAACATGCAAAAAAAGAAAAAAGCTCATTTCACCGTACTCATGAATGCAAAGCTCACTTTTCGTCGTACACTCATAAATGCAAAGCTCGCTTTCAACACTTCGTGGTAAAACGGGGCTACGAGAGTGCTCCTCCCCTCGCAGGTTACCATGAAGAAAATTTGGACAAGCAGCGAGGCGGCGCATAGAAAAACAGCTCTCCAAACCGCCCAGGTGTCGTTAAAAAGTGAGCACCTCGTTACCCGCTGCTCGTCTAGGCGCCTGAGCCGAACGTCGTTCTTACTAAGCTAAGGGAACAGATGCGACGCTCCGTTTCTCCTCTTCGTACTGTGTATCGTTTTACATTTTAAGCAGAAACCGTTCCTTAAAAACCACCCGGGTTCGACAAGAGTGCTCCCCGTCCGGCGAGGCTCGCTGTCCACTCGCACCCGGACGCGCCGGCGGAGACGCTGAGCCCGCGGCGGCCGCTCACCTGGCGCCCGGCGAGGAAGGTCGCCGAAGGGTTCATGGGTGCTTCCTCCGCCCCCGGAGAAAGTCGGTGAGCGCAGCGTCACCTTACAAACGCCATAGGCGCGCCTGCCCGGAGCGGGGGCGAGCCCCGAACCCCGGAGCCCCGCGCCCTCTGCCGGTCCAAGCAAGCACCCAAACCGCCCGCCCAAAGGAACGCGCCCGCCGGCCCCGCCTACGGCGTCGCCGAAGGGCCACCTCGGCTATCGCGAGACCTCGGGTGCGCCCTCCTGCTCTCGCGCGTGCAGGTCGGGGGCTGCAAAGCTCTGAGAAAGTTTATCTGTGGACGTGAGGTCCAGCAGCCAAGGTCCGCGAAGAAACGGTTCTTCACCGTAACTCAGCGAACGAGGAAGCAAATTAAAGGCCGTTTCTGCCCCTGTCACCCCAGTTCATGACAGTTGAGCTGCTCACTTTTTTCCCGGTCTTGTCAGCCGCTGTGTACACCGGGCACTGAGAACTGTACCGGGCCATTCACACGGATACCTGGACGGACGCAGACCAAGCCCCGGTAGTTAGTAGCTGCTGGCCATCCTAGCGGACAGCTCGAAACTAAGAATCACAGATTGAGAGAGGCGGGGAAATGGTTTTTTTTTTTTTTTTGGCTGTTTTGTTTTTTGTTTGACTCTTGAAGCTTTTGAATAGCAGTGAGAACTTTGGCACTTGGTCATGACAAAATCTACCACATTCTGGAGTGAATCTAAGCTTCTTCTCGTGTTATCTCATAGACATCCTTCTTCCTTTCATTTGTTATACAGAAACTGGACTATGAAAAAAATGATACTTATTATATTTAACCCCTGATCGCTCATCCCCTACTGTTTAACCCATCACATGGCATTAGTGGCAAGACAGATTACCAAACATAGTGTGATAGTATTTCAGCTTTACTTTTTGATTGACTGTGATGAGCAAAGCATGTCCTTGTGTTCATAAAGGACAATCTGGAAAATGGAAAAATTGAAATGTCTTGCTTTGAGGCTATACTGATTTGACTGGCATTTGCCTCCTTAGGATAGGATTGTGTAGGAGAACCAACAAGACAATATCTAAGATTTAAAATCGGGGAAGCAAATTCTGACTAGTTAAAAGCATCCTATCAGTAGATGACTGGACAGTTAAGTCTTGGTGGAATGAGAAAGATAAAAAGGAATGTGGTTGAATGTCAACTTTCCAGTTAAGGAGCATTTCAATTCATGTTTCCCAAATTTCACTATTGTTAAAATGTGGCATTTTTCTACCAGGCAACCACATGCCTAAAACTCTCTAAAAGTATGTGTACAGGGGCACCTGGCCAACTGGGGGAAGCTGCTACTCTTGATCTCAGGGTCCTGAGTCCCAGCCCATTAGGTGTAGAGATTAGATAAAAATATAATCTTAGGGGCACCTGGATGGCTCAGTCAGTTAAGAGACTGACTTTGGCTCAGGAAATGATCTCAGGGTCCTGAGATGGAGCCCTGCAACAGAATATGCACTCAGTGCAGAGTTGGCTTGGTACTCTCTCCCAACCCCCACCAAAATAAATAGATTTAGAGAGAGAGCATGAGTGGGAGGGGCAGAAGGGCAGAGGGCAGGGAGGGGGAGAGAGATCTCAAGCAGACTCGGTGCTGAGCACAGAGCCTGATGAGGGAGAGCTGTATCTAAGGACC
Organism: Ursus americanus; assembly: GCF_024610735.1. NCBI lineage: Eukaryota > Metazoa > Chordata > Mammalia > Carnivora > Ursidae > Ursus > Ursus americanus. Next base: position 18,951,447 of record NC_142156.1, on the reverse strand, counting down.
CTGAAATCACTACCTGAGCCAAAACCAAGAGTTGGACACTTAAGAGACCGTGCTACTCAGGCGCTCTTACCATGTATTTTGTCCTAAGCAACAGCTGATTTACTGAGGCTTCTATGTAGTAACTAAAATGGAACGTAAAATCATTTTCAGCATCAATTTTTTTTTAAGAGAATAAAATACTACATATCAAAGCTGGGTTTGCATTTAAGTTGCCAGCTTAATTGCAGCAAATAGTTTACAATTATAACATAAGGCTGTTTAAAGGTTAGTACTCTTTTTGCTAAAAATACCAGACCGTGAAAACGTTTACCATACATAAAGAGAATGTATGAATTAAAGTCAATCCCTGAACTTAGCACATTTTAATCAGAGATTAAACTAATCCTGCATTTTAAATTTGAGGTCGAAGAAAAAGATTCACACATGTTATACACAAGGACAATTTTAATCCTCCATTATCCTGCAGTAACATCCACTGCTGGCTTTATATGGATTAAAACTGCATTTGCCAAGAACTGTGAACATTGAGAATCTTTACACGAAGTCACATGGTTGATACAGGCACATAGACATCTTCCAGCACCAACAGAATACATACACAACACATACCAAATGGTCTTGATGGATAAATTTGCTTCATCAGATACTCATATTTAGTAAAATTCACAGTTAATGCAGAATTTCGTTTTAATTTGCATCTTCATTACACATGTTTCCTAAGATTTTAATTATTTAAAAAAACCACTCACTCATTCAAGGTTGTAATTTGCATGGCAATAAACAATGGGTTCTAAGTTTCTTAAAGGTGTCTATAGCAATTTAAAATACCAGGACGTCTTCTTTTCAATCTGTAGAACCTGACTTAAGACCTTTATAAAAACAAAGTTTAAATTCATTCAGTGCATTCATTAAAATTCATTGTCACTGTTTCTCTTCTGAGAAAGACTCATTTCAATTGCTATTTCCCAGACGATATATATATATTGAGTATCAGTGTATATTCTTTTCAATTGACTAGCAGAATTTTACTTGCAGAACAGATAGCCAGAACAAGAACTCGGCAGCATCTCTGAATGGCCTTCCACTCAAAACAATGGTGATAATAATGTATAAAATGTATTTGGGGTCTGCCCCCCACTGAAAACCACCAAACGGGTTTCCAAAGTATTTTTGGAAAATATTTTTAAAAATATGCATAATATTCTACCACATGGTGCACCATCATTCATTTCCCAATTGTTCATTTGTATCAGTTGCAATTCTCTTATATTTATGAGTAACATTGTGATGAACACCCTCACCCACAGTTTTAAGCAAGAATGATTCTATCTTTAGGATAATGTCAACTAAGTGGCTTACTGGGTCAGACTGCAGATGGTTTTAAGGCTTTAATATACTTTACCAAATAATCTCCAGAAGAGCACGAACAACTCCTACCAACATTAAGTTAATGTGACCACGAAGTGGACCGGGTTGGTAACAATGACGCAAATTCAACCACAAATCTATTAGATGCCCAAGCATCTCAAAACTATCACACCAAAGAAGCAAGGAGACAGTTAATAATGGTGATGAAGCCAAAATTCAAATTCTTTAAAATATTACTCAGCTTTAAATCACAATTTCCTTAAATCATGATTATTTTAAGATAATAAACAGAAAAGCTTTGCACAAAAAATCTAGTGTTTTTCCAAAAATAAAAAGTTAAAAAGAGAAAGAGAAAAGTCAGTACCAAATGACCAAAAATTTTTATTTGACTAAATTCTATTTCATGCATAAGCATGACAGTCTCCCCTGTTCATTAGACTTTGGCAATAAAAAAAACAAGCAGCCTTATACAGAACAGTGAAAATGCCAAGGGTGAGGGTAATCTACAGTTTTACTGTAGGATAAATATATATATTTTTAAAAGGCCTCTCTCCCTTTGGCCATATCAATTTTCAGTTCAGATCATTAAATAGAGACAAATTTTCAAAAATCACTTCTTTACTTCTCCAAGATCTTCGATGCTATCATCATCCACCTATAAAACAAATAATTATATCTCATGAATTGTGGTATCAGATAACATGGAAGCAACTTGCTTTAAAAACTTATATCCACAGATGCACATGTTCTACCAACTCACCTCTGGCCATTTTTCCTGAATGACATCAATTATGTCATCTGTAAAGTCTCCCTGAATGATGATTTCATCCTCTCCTGTTACTGAGGCACCACAGGAGAATTTTTGAGCAAAAAATCTTTGTGCTTCTTTAAGATCAATTTCTGTTATTGAAAAAAAAGAAATAGCAAGACTATAATTGGAACTGTTTATCAAAGATATTTTTCCATTTTGAAATTTAATCTGCATCTTAATTTCATAAAACAGATTGCCTTAATGGGTTTTATATTCCTTTCATGATAATTACAAACTACCACAGGCAGTGGTCTTAACCATTCAACTTAAATTTTCAAGGTCAAATAAAGCTTCAGTACATAAAAATAGCATTATTCAGGGGGAATGGGGTAAGCGGGTGATGGGCATTAAGGAAGGCACATGATGCAATGAGCACTGGGTGTTATATGCAACTGATGAATCACTGAACTCTACCTCTGAAGCTAATAATACACTATACAGTTAATTAACTGAATTTAAATAAAAATTCAAAAATTAAAGGTGTATCCTATCTCTCTCTCTCTCACACACACACACACACACACAAAGCATTATTCATATTATTCATACCTCATATGGTAAGACCAAAATAAATCCAGGAACGTGTTAATTCCAAGCATTACATACACATTTCCAAGTACAATGAAGTTCTTTTGTTTATCCCTTTTTACAAGATAAATAGTTACAGTAGGGAAACAAACCTATTATCTAATGATTGTTTTTCAACTGTGTTGTCACAGGAAAGAATCTTGGTTTACAATTTCTCTGTTCATTCAAGGCCTCCAGAAGGAGCTCTGAAGCAGGATATTTTACTGATACCCACATTCCCTCACCCTCTACTATTGTTCCCAGAGGGCACAAGCCATTTTGCAGCCTTTTGCCATCTAGCTTACAGGGACAGAAGAGCAGTACTGATAGGCTTCAAAAGGAATCCTACCTAGCCCTCCTCATTCCACATAAAATGTGTCCAAGGAGGTATTCTGTAAAGGAAAAAGTTAAACTAGTTCCCTTTGCAAAAGATTTTTAAATTTCTTCAAAATCTGACTTTTGAGGCTATAGTTAGACGTACAAAATCTCATTTTGTATCTTCTTAGCAAAAAATAGACCTGTGAAATTTTCATGATGCCAGATTAAAAGAGATGGAAAGAGCAAGACAGAGACAGAGGGAGGGAGGCAGAGAGCAACAGAGAGAATATAGTTCACACATTTTAAACATACTTAAGCTTGAACTCACCGAAAGTTGCAAGGCCACATACTCTTGTTACATATTTCTTCTTTGCTCTAGGAATTTTGGCTATTGTAACCTTTTGTGGTACAGTCTTCTTTTTTTGCTTTATTTGACCCCTTCCACCTTTATTTATTTAAAAAAAGAGCTCAGCATCAATGGTTTTGTGTTTAACAAAAAGAATACTATCTTTAAGCTTATTAATTTTCAAGAAGTACCAAATATTATTTCTAAAGTTTCTTCTTCTAATACAAAACTAATAAACACATGCATGAGTATTCATTCAATAAATATTTATTAAGTAATATGTACCAAGCACTGCACTAACGGCTGATGACACAAAGAGTCCCTGCCCTCCAGGGGCTCTTAGTCTAATGAAGGAGACAAAAAAAAAAGTTTAATAATTACTGCCACTGATATATACTATAACAGGATCCATGAATACGGCACTACCATAGCTTTGCAGAGGAATCCGGAGGACAGAAAAGGTTTTCCAGAAGAAAGGGCATCTAAGTTCTTGCAGAAGAAGGAACTGTCCAGATGAAAGCAGAAGGGCTGGAGAGAGACAGTAAGAAAGGATATCCCAGGAACAGGGAACAAGTACAAAGAGAAGGCATTATACTTGAGAACTACAATTCTCATTCTCAATGAAGGATGCTTATGGATATGTAGGAGATAAAGCCAGAAAAGCAAGCGATTACCTACCAGTCATTAAAGGACCAGCACATCAAGCTTTGCTATTTGATTTTATATTGAGGCAGAAGAAAAGCCACTGAATGAATAAAGGAGTGAAAAAAACAGATTTAGGCTTTAGGAGATCACTCCACAGCATGAAGGGTGAGCCTTTAAGGAATAAGGCTGACAGAGGGCTACTGGAGGCTCCTACATCAGTTCAGATGGAAATTAATCAAAATCTAACAAAGCAGTGGTAATGGTAATGGCAACTAGGCACAGGGTAGAGTAAGGAGGAGAAATAACAGAATTTTGAACTGATTAAAAGGAATTTAAAAAAAGAATTAGTACTAAATAAATTAAGGAAGATGACTACTAAAAAAAAAAAAACGATTAAAAGGAGCAAAGAAGGGATGCCTGGGTGGCTCAGTCGGTTAGGCGTCTGCCTTCGGCTCAGGTCATGATCTCAGGGTCTGGGATCGAGTCCCACATCAGGATCCTTGCTCAGCGGGGAGCCTGCTTCTCCTTCTGCCTGCTGTTCCCCCTGCTTGAGCTCTCTCTCTCTCTGACAAATAAATAAAATATTTGAAAAAGAAAAAAAAAGAGGAGTAAAGAAAAGAGAACCCAAGATGAGTGTCAGGTTCTGGCTCAGATGAATGGATAAAGTATGCTGTCATGAACCAAAAGACATAGATTTGGGACTTAGTAAGTTTGGTTTTTTTGGAAATACTGCATCTGAGGTGCCTGTGGGACCATGCATATTGCCAGTCTAGAGACACGGGCCAGGACTAAACGTACAGATTCAGGAATTTCAAGTGTAGAATGGTGTCAGAAGTTAGGGATGTGAAAGAATCATTCAGGGAGAAAACAGCAGAAAGAGGAGGTAAGAGGATCCTGGGAAATACAACTTTTTAGGGACAGAAGGGAGCAGAAAAGTCTGCACAGAAGACCGAGGAGGAGTGACAGGGAGGATGAAGAAAGAAGTCTGTCACAGAAACCAAGAAGTACAGCATTTCAAAAAGAAGTGTGTGCTAAAATGCTCTTATTGCTTAGCAATTACTGAGCCACCAATGACCACTATTAGAGGAATTTCAGTGGTATGACAGCTTAGCACAGAATGAGGCATGAACAATGGAGAACAGAAGAGCAAGGACAGCGAGTCTAGTCTTACTACAAAAGTCTGGCTAAGAGCGGCAGGGTAAGGGATAAGGCAAACAAAGACATGGGCTCTTGGGGGAATTTTTCCTGAAAGATGCACAGTCCTTGTTTATAAGCTAATTTTAATCATAGGGGAGAATAATTAAGGCAGAAGAAACAAGCAGGGACAGGATCCGGAGTACAGGAATTCATTTTAGAAGGAGGTAGACAGGTATACACAACAGCTATTTAAAAAAAAAAAAAAAAAAAATTCAACTGAGCTGATATCATGAGAGAATAAAACCTTTATCAATGTCCTCAACTCAAACTAAATAGAATGCACGGGTATTTTAATAAGGTAACGACGTTTTCAAGTCATAAACAAGCTGGCTGGTTGTTTTTTGCATATGTACACAGGAAATAAAGCATGTTTTCTTAGGTCCAATGTACTGTAAAAGCCCAAATCATATGACATCCGGTCATTCTGAGAATATGATTCCGTGTCGCTCTGTGGGGTACGCATATGGAACTGCAGCAGCAGGAAGATATTACCGGCTTTGGGACTGTCCGCATTTCCTCTGACAGAGGGAAGGTGCGTTTATATAAATCAAGCCATGGATTTACGCCTTACCTCTCTTCTGCTTTTTCTTCTCTTCCTCTTCCCCTGCTGTGCCTTGACCCTCATTAATTCCAGCTTCTTGTTTCGGTGAATTTTCTAGATGTTAACAATGAAATCCAAAAGCATTAACATTACTTCAAAATAACCTTAAAAAAATCACCTTTGAGCAATTTCATACACAAATAAGGCATCTTGCCAATAACTGAGCGTCCCGTTTATAAAGTAAATGATTATATTGCTAAATTCCTATCCAGTCTAATTCTGTTCATTATGGTTAAGTGCATGGTGATAGAAGACAAAACAAATTCTTTGATTTGTGAAGATTAGGATCTTTTCAGCACATGAAAGGAACACAAAACACTCAGACTCTGCAGGAATGTTTAGCATCTAAACACACTAATCTAGGTAACAGGAAGTCTGGGCTAAGAAGACTCCTTCCTCGGGTATTATGTTCTAGGCAGGTCATGGGGGGGGGGGTGACCATGACCACACAGACTGTAACAGCCAACTTTAGGGTTCTTATCCAATCACAGACAATGACTGTAGCTACTATCCAAAAAGGCCTTCTATGAAGTTTCAGGGGTTGTGCCTCTTGGAAACAATCTGACAATCAAAGCAGCAAATAGTGGAATAACACTGGGTACATCTGATAGGCCTGTTTCCAGCCCAGGCTTTCCCTTCTTCCTGCTACTGCCTTCATTTCCACCAATTTCATAAGAGAAGCCAACAGTTTTAACAAAATGAAGAAAATCTGTTCTCTGCAGTCTTCCCTTCCTCTGGCAACAGCAACTCCATTCTTCTAGTTGCCAAAACCCTAGATGCCTCATTTTCTCACATCCCACATGCAGCACATCAGAAAGCCCTTTCAGCTCTACCCTCAAAACACATCGAGAACCTGCCTACTTTCCCCGCCTCCACTGCTACCATTCTGGTCAGGTCACCATGGTCTCCTGATGCAATTATGGCCGCAGCCTCTAATCTGGTCTCCCTTTACTGCCTGTGCCCCTCTTCAGTCTATTCTTTTGCACAATAGCCAAAGAGATGCTGTTGAAACAAAAGTTAGATCTTATCGCTCTTCTGCTCAAATCCCTTCGATTGCTCCACATCACATTCTGAATAAAAGCCACACTTTAGGTGTGGTCCTCCATTACTTCTCTGACTTCATCTCTGACCCTTCTCCCCCTCCTTCAATAAGCTGTAGACAAAAAGGCTTCCTTGATGTTTCCTGAGTATGACTGGTAACCTTTTACCTCAGGGCCTTTGCACTTGCCCCGCAAGTGGAATGTTCTCCCAGATAGCCAGATGACTCACTCCCTCACTTCCTTTAGGTCTTTGTTCAAATGCAGTCTTTTCAGCAAAATCTTTCCTGCCACTACCTAAAATTCTCCCCAACAATTCTTATCTTCCCACTGCCTGCTTATCACTACTTAACATACTTATTTTATTTGTCTTATTTTACTTAAGTCTCCCCTTCTAGAACATAATTTCCAAAGAGTAGATCTTTTGTTTACTGCTTTATCCTCAGCATCTAAAACAAAGTGTAGCATATAGTATGCTCACAAGAAATAATTTCTTAAATGAATGAATGAAAATGCACTTGCTCCTAAACCATTACTCTTCTGATAAGAAGTTATCCTAAACTGTCTCAGAGAGATAAGACACATGAAGCAGTGTGTGATTCTATAGAAGCAATTTTAACCCAAGAATGTAAAATGGTTTTGAAGTTAATCGACATAAATACAATTCTGTAATATCCTACTAAAGGAGCACTTTCATATCTTTAAAATAATGCCTTATGTGCATTTGTTTATGATATACAAGCTTTGATGAAAGAAAAAAGAAGGTTCATACCTACAGTAAGTTTTGCAAACTCATTTGGAAAATTCTTCTCTAACCACTGTCGACATTTAGCAACATCAGGCATATATTCACAGTACTGGGGGGTTGGGGGGTGAGAACAAACTGAGTCACAACAGAACATTTTCAATCAACCAATACATTTTAATTAAGTCATTCCCTGTATCTGCTATATTAAGACAGATGAAACTAACTACTCCCACCCGACATCTTATCCACAGGAATTCTGTTCGACCAGGAAATGCTCCATAAGAAATTAGAATTTAAAAAGGATTAAGCACCTCCTCACTGTAGTAATGTATTTTTTTCCCCATCAAACAGAAGGGCCATTAGAAAAAGGAGCAAACAGTAAAAAACGAGCATGTTCATTTCTTGCTTGGGCACAGTGGTGTCTCACTATTTTTGTGACTTGCCCACAGATCCTGACTCAGCAGCTTATTAACAGAAAATCTTATACATAATTTTAATTTATGCTTTCCTCTGCTTAGACATTAGATTTGGCTTTAAGGCTACTCTTGTTTTATTGGGTAACTATTCATAAGTTCCAAGCAAAAGTCCAAATTGGTCAAGTAAAAGAGGCACACATAAGATACTAAGTCTAAGGAAAACAAATTTCTAAGAACATAAAATTATTCTAATCCAAAGTTCTCTATAAAAAGTTGAAACTCTACTGTCAAATGACAGAACGTGAAAAATTAAAAAAAGTTCTCAGGCTAGCTCTAAAATCAATGACCTCAAATGCAGAAAGTAAAAAAAGAAAAGAATTTTAAAAGGACTTACCTCTGTTGGTAATGAACAGACTGGGAAAATGGAGAAAAAAAAAGATTGGAAAATTTAAATATATAAACACACATGGTTCATCCTAACTTTTATTTTAAATCTGACAAAATGCTTCATTTCTACTTTTTCCTATAATTCTGTACCACTTTTCAAATACTACCCATCATGCTTTTTTTTTAAGGTAAAAGGCACATGGTTCATAGAGATATTCTCTTATATATTATTTTTTTCTTAATCTAAAGACCATAAGCCTCAGCTGATGGAACATCAAACTATACTATCCTGCATATCTTAAAGTTTTACCATAACTACTCCAATGGGTCTGAAGTTAAGCTGGGAACAATTCCCCACACAACAAAGCTTGAAAGGAAATGGTTATTTCTTTTGATAGTTTTACCAAACTATCATGTGTTCATACTAACACATTTACAGACTTCAGTAGCACTTTTGCTACCATTTCTTTGCAATATACGTTTCCTTTTCTTTTTCATACTGTGCTACATACGATTATGCAACTGTAAAGCCAGAGGGAACGCGGGTTCAATTTTGTCCTCGTATAGGCTGCATGGGCTGAAGAACTGAAGAACTCAAAAGGCTTCCTGATTTTAAATAGAATTCTGTTACTGGGTCAACTATTTTGTTTTTATTTTTAAGATGAAGAACTGAGTAGTTCAGTGTGCCTAATATCTTGAGATTTGTGAGGGAGAAGAGGAGTAGTGCACCATTACTCATCACGTCAATTATCGTTATATGCATTATTATGTGTCATCATCACCACCCTGTAAGAATCACCACATCTGCATTACCAGTAGGTAAGTAACCCACTGCATCTGGTGAGTAGAACAGGATTTGAACCCTGGTCAGTTTCTGAAGCTCTTAACCACGACATCAGATTACAGGACACAGACAGGCAGTGCAGCTGTGTGCCAGCCACGTGACAGTGGTATGCCCTCTCCTCATCCCACCATCACTTTTTAATAGATGAAGCTCTAAAAAAGGTTAAATAGCTCAGAAAAGGACAGAAGTATGTGGCCGAAGAAAACTAGCAACTCTTTATATCAAGTGTGGAGATCCTTCCACCAAAGCTCTCCATAACCAGAGCTCTACAATCCTCAGAGTTCAAGTTCAGATATCAGTAGGTACAGATATTCAGCCACACTTTCAGGACAGGATTATAGGTTAAATACCATAACAGTAAATACAAAAGCTATAAAACTTGTATGCCATTTCAAAGAACATTCAGTTCAACAAAATTCTAATACAATGAAAATATGTGGACAGTTCACTGTTATTTGCTTTCAAAGTCAATTTCCCGGGGCGCCTGGATGGATCAGGACATGATCCCGGGTCCTAGGATTGAGGCCTATGTCGAGCCCCGTGTTGGGCTCCCTGCTCAGTGGGGAGCCTGCTTCTCCCTCTCCCTGCCATTCGCCCTGCTTGTGCTCGCTCTCTCAAATAAATAAAATCTTTAATAAATAAATAAATAAATAAATAATAAAATTAAATCAATTTCCCCTTCTGTAAACCATAGCTTTTCGACACACAGATCTAGCAGTTATCGAATTTCACATCACTAATAGTGGAATAACCTGACATTACGTACTTGCTGATGTGATGCAACAAGAAAAACAAGGCATCGCCAGCCATGAAACCTGCTATGGTCTGAATGTTTGCGTCCCCTCAAAATTACTATGTTGAAATCCTATTATCCAATGTGATCGTGTTAGGAGGTGGAGCTTTTGGGAGTATTATTCATTCTTCTTGACAGCCTCCTGAAGGAGGTTCTTTAATGGATGAGGGAACTGGCCAAGGTCACACAACTGAGTAAATGGCTGAGCCAGGACTCCAACTCAGATTGAGTCTGAAGTCACAATCCTGAAGACAAAATGTCTCCCCAGAAATGACCCCATTCTACCTACCCTTGTTTCTCATTCTACTCCAACCAGCACTCTGTTCCAATCAGCCCTTTCTTTTCCCTCTCCCCTGAAGACACCATATTAAATCTTAACAACATACTGTTCTTACAAATTCCTTCCCCTTTCCTTGCAAATTCTACCCTTTATCTAAGGCTTCTCATTTCCTTAGAAATTTCCCTACTTCTTTTCCTCAACCCCTAATTCATAGTTATAATCACTACTGTTTACTTTAGCAATTAATATTCCCTAAGTGCTTCTCCTATAACTAGACCATAAACTCCTTGAGGAAGTAACCCTGTCCCCAGCTTAGTGCCTGGAATATCAATACAAACTAGGGAGAGAAATGAAAATAAACCTTTCTCAAAAAGGTTAGGGATCTCTGGTCAACACAAATTATCTCTGGGGTGGTTTGCATATTTAGTGCAGTTGTTCAAAAATCCCATTAGCAGTCACATAAGCAATTTAACAGTGCGGTTTTCATATACCGTATTTCATCAATCCTAAATTTTTTTCGTTTTTATAGGGATACATCTTATAATTATGGCATGTCAATCTGATGCTTTTTTTCTTTTTTAGTGGAACATAAAATAATGGTGAATCTCACAAAATACGGAGTCTTAGATTAGATGAAATAGGGTACAAAGAACAACAGCTCTTAACTACATCTGACAAAGATAAATAAAACCATACTAAACTAGTATACTTCTCTAATAAAACTTATTGTACTATGTTCTTGTGTTAGCTACTATACCAGAAGCTTTATACAAATCACCTGACATAGGATATAATCATCATTTTCATTGTACAGACCTTAAGAAACAGACCTTTAATCCTTAATCGAATTAGGTAACTTGCCCAAGGACACATAGATGGTAATGTTAGAGTCAGGATGCAGACCCTGGTCTGTGACTCCAAAGGCAAACAAGATGACCAAATAAGACCAATATCATAACAAAACTCAATCAACCCTAAAAAAGTTCCCCTGCCTTGCTCTTACTGCATGCCCATACTCTTACTGAGGTATTTTATAATAATTTTTAATATCAAAGATATCTGATAAGTGGCAAGTGGACAAAATGTTTTAACTCGGTGACATTCCCTCTCCTTCTGTAGTACTTAAACTCCAGATGATGTCTCTATTACACTCACAAAACGTAAAGTCTCCAAACACAAGGACCTTTTCTGACTTATTCACTACTCAGTCCCTAGCACCCAAAACACTGTGAGGCACAGAATAAGTGGTCAAAAATATTTCCTGAAAAAAAATCGGTATTTACTCGCCCCTTTGCTATCCTGTACCTCTAAATTTTTCTGGAACTTTCCAAAATGCTAATAAAATTAAAGCATTTCCAATTCACAAATATTTCTGTGCTGAAAATGACGAAAAACACACAAAGAAAAAAAGAATCCCAATTCAATCTAATACACATATTATGAATCAAACCAAGAACACCTTCCCAAGACTGTCCTACTCCAATCTCATCATCTTCCATTCCTCACTGACACCCTCCCTATACTATATCCACACTATACTGTGATCAAATCTGCTCATTTCTCCACAGACGTGCATCAAGTCTTTTCTAGCATAGCTGCTCACTTCATCTGGGATGCCCTTCCCGACTTCCTCATCCGGTCCTTGTCATCTCTTCAGACTCAGTATCTTCCAAGAAGTCCTCCTTTAATAGCCAGACTAGCAAGTAACACCAGATTGAAATAATCTATTTGCATATCTCTATTCCAACTGGACTGTAAGCTTCTCCAGCCAAGTAGCAAGACACAAGTCATACAGGTCGGGGAAAATGTTAACCCATGCCTCCTCTTCACCAACGCACCCTCCACCCCCCATTAAGGATTTCCCAAATAACAAAGACAAATGACAAAAGGATTAATAGGATCAAATGTGATACGACTATCACAATGCATAAAAATAAAGTGAGCAAAAGCCATTTCCTGCTTTGTAACACTTGCCTCCACAGTAAAGGACTCGAAGTGGGTAGTCTGCATCTAACTTGGTATTGCCCCTTGGGTCTCCTTTGCAATCATGCCCACCGGATTCGGAAATATCAGCAGCCATCTCACAAACCTGTAAGCAAGGAAAATAACACATTTTCACTATTTCGGACCAAGACCCCAAAGAGGCACTGTTCAGATGTAGCCTCACCTCCTCCCACTAGAAATACCTCAACCCTAAACCTGTTTCAATTTTGTTCTTAAGAATACAAGCTGCATTAGGATTCATAAAATATGAGCAATTCTGGGCGCACCATTACCAGCTCCACAGGTCTACAGGGAAGCAAGTGACAGGAGCAAAAGGACCGTGAAGAATGGGGGTGGGGGTGGGGGCGCACTAGTGGAAAGAGGGAAGCAATGGGATAATAAGATGGGGAGGATGATCCGTAGTGATGGGACAAAAGGTCTGGGGGTGATCTGGAAGGGATGCAAACTGCAGCAATAAAGGCCACAAAGCAGCTGGACGAAAAGAGGCTGGAAAAGCCTACGAAGGGGTGGGTGACCAGAGGTGCCCAGAGTACAGGGGGTGAGGGTAGCTAAACGCCAAGGGAGGGACACAGGAATCAGGGAAGGGGATGGGAGTGGGAGGGGGCGGGGAGACCAGAATCTGAAGAGAGAAAATGGGGGAAGAATCAGCAAGGGGCAGAATATAAGAGCACTAGGGCGACAAGGGCGGCCAGGAGTTAGGGGAACATCTGAGGCGAAGGGGCCATCCCGGGGACACCAGAAGGGCCCATGTGGGCGGAGGTGTGGAGACGCCCGGCCCGGCCCCCTTCCGCCAGGCAGAACCTCGGCTTCCCCCACGCTCTCTACGAGCTTCTCGGAAGAGGGAGAGACACGAGGGGTCGTTACCCGGGCGGTCGCACAACCCCCGCCGCCTCCGCTCCCGCCACTACCGCCAGCTGAAGCGACACATGCAACTCCTCTTCCCCGGCCAGGGCCGCCTGAAAGCCCGTCTGCCAGCCGCGGTCCCGCGAGACAATAAGCCTTTATCGCGAGATTCAGGCCGCCGCTGGGCGGCTGTCGCGAGAAGCCTGGAGGCGGAGGCGGAGGGGCACTGAAGAGCATGCGCGTTTTGCTCGGGGGCGGGGCCAAGCCGCCGAGCTGCTGACAGCCAGTAGGCGGTGCTCGTTACCCGCGGGAGAGAATGGGCGGTCAGCGTGTGGCGCGCGGAAGCGGGCACGGATAGGAAAGTGGGGACGTGCGCTGAAGTCATCAGTGACTCCCTATTAATGAACTGGGGAATGTTGCTCCGCGTCTGGGGTGCATCCTGGAGTCCTGACTAACCTCTAGCCTGTTGGATAAGTCCCTCCTCCGCGGGGGGATGGCAGCTGGAGAAGGCGTTTGGTTTCAACACCTTTCTCTGCATTGGCTGAATTATTCTTGAAAAGATGATGTCAGCGCTACTTAGATTGTTCTCCTCGCCCATAATCTCCCCACCCTAGCAGCTATTTTCATCACCCTCCTCGTATTTACCTATCCTTACATGTGTTGTAAATTGGAATTAATCTCTCCGGTCTCAGGCTTTCTCTCGGCAGCCTGAAGCCGGGTAGACGTAACCACACGCGGGGCGTCTGAGCTTTGCTTCCATCTAGTTGTTTTCATTCAGGAAAATCCCTTCCTAACCATGCTCTGCCTGAGTCCCATTTGTGAAATGGAAACAACACTACAGTGCTTGCAGACCTGTGAGGGTTAGGAAAATGATGACCAAAACGTGCTTTGTAGCTGGTGGAGTTTGCTATTTTGTATTTTGTTTTGTCATGCACCTCATTCCCATCCTTCCCTGCCAACTTCATTTGCCCCCCCCCCTTAAATTTTCTGCTCACGATTTACTTTGTGTGCACAAAGCCATCTGGCATAATCTTTTCCACCAGGGACTGTGGCTTCCACTCTGACGTCTTTCTTAAGTAAAAGAGGAGTCCCTCCGCTCCCCCACAGACGAGTCAGTTCTAGGTAACTAGTGAAAGAAGATCTTGTTCCAAAACATGGTTGATTCCACTAATAATAGCTTTCCGTTTCGATAACTTCCATTTATTGACACCCACCTGCCACTATGTGCCAATAACCCGCTCATTTGGGAAAATAGAGTCCAGGTGGATTTATTCCACAACATTTTCTTGAGTTCCTATTATGCGCCAAGCCCTGTGCTAGGCACTGGGGATACACTGAACAAGAGACAAAGTGCCTACTCTTGCTAAACTTAACAGTCTTAAAAGTGATAGCTGATTTAATCCTTATACTAACCCTATGAGGATATTGTCTTCAATTTCCAGATGGTAAAACCATAGCTCAAAGGTGGAAATGAATTAAGTTGACATGTGCTTAAGATCACACAGCTAATAGCATATTTTATTGATCTTAAGATGCATATTTTTTACATTTTAATATCTCATTCCAAGATGCATTGCAACGGACGAAGTTTTAGCATTGTGCCGTAGTTTAATTGGGAGCTTTTTTTTTCTTAGTGATGCATAGAATAATGGCATCCCATAATCAATGGCATCTTAGATGTGATGAAATACGGCTAAGTCCTGTGTGGTAGACCCAATGGCTTCAGTTCCATTCCCCACCCTTTTCCTGTTGTGCTTCCTAAAGATGGGAGTGCCGGACCCCCAGAGACTACATTCCGGGGCTTTCTTGCTCCTGAGCACCTAGCTAGGTTCAGCCAACAGGAGGCAGCAACAGGAACAGCCACTTTCTTAGCCATCCCACCCCACCCATGTGAGCAGCATCTCTGATGTAACTGGTTCTCCCTTTGTATTGTTAGGGGATCCCAGACCCTGGGCACCTGTAACATAATCTCCTCCTGGATATAATCTGTAGCCTGGCGGTGGTGATTGTTGGCTTCTTGCTGCTGCTAATCCCTGAATTGCCTCAACCACCTCTGTTCAGCTTTTCAACACTTTATTCCCCATGTAACTAATCCCCTGAATGAAACTCCCCCCTGCTTTAAACACTTAGATGGGGTTATTTTCTGGGCAGACTGTGCCTGCCACCACTGGCATTCAAGCCCAGACTTGAACTTCCTAGCGCACGCTACAGCCTATCAGCTCTCAAGTTCTAAAAGCAGGAGCCACATACTAAATAAAGAAACTTCCCAAAGGTTTCTCACCAGGAAGCCACAGACTCTTTGAGGAGCACTGGGATTCTTACAAAGAATAAGGGAATCCACTTGTGCACCAACCATTGTCAGGAAACTGACTAAACATCTTTTAGACTTAAATATTACTATTTTCTAATGCAAATCACACTTTTGTTCTGATGAAATTTCAAAAAGTGAAGCTAATTGGCTTGGCTCCAGGTGCATCCAGTCCTAAATCAATCACCATAACTAAACAAGCCCAGAGTCAAGTGTCCACCTTCGGAGCTGGGTTTAGAGAGTGGAGATGGGGTACAGCCCAAAGGAAATGTGAGGTACAATGACCAGGAGAGGAAATGATGCAAAGTAGCAAAACAGCAGATGTCCATGTAATCGTCCTCATACTCATGTGTGCTAAAAGTTATTAAATAATCTAGTGCACTTACATCAGGAGGGTATATAGGTGGGGCTGACTTCCTTACTAACGGAATCCTACTTTGCTTGAAAGAGCGGTGTGTCCAGCTAGAGTCTTGATTTGCCAGCTTCCCTTGCAACAAAGGTGACTATGTGACACGGCTCTGGTCAATGAGATATAGGTAGATGGCGAGGGGGCCTCCCTTCTGGCGGGAAACATTGCGAAAGCTTTTTAAATGGACAAATATATGGTATCCCAGCACTCGCTTTGGTGTCATCTTCATCTTCCTCTATCCTTGAGCTATTTTACAATTTTGTAAACTGTGGAAAACTGATAGGAATGCAAATAGCTCTTGTCCATAGAAATGCAAATGAATTGTGTCTGGTGGAGCTGCAATTGGTTATTTCTCTGTTGACTAGTTTTCCATCTGTCTGTGGATTCATTGTAGCATTCCCGATTGCCTGTATGTGTATATGATTGCCTATGTGTCAATGTTTTCAAGAATTCTCCTTTGAATTGGTTTCAACCTCTTACTGATTTCCTTATTAATTAATAAGTGAAATAAAATATTGACACTTGTTTATGTTATGATAAGAGTCATGCTTTTATTCTTTTAGAAATTCATCATTTAAAGCTTCTCCAATAAAAAGACAAAGCCACACTTAAAATAAAAAAAAAAAAGTCTTGACCCTTCTCTCTTCTTTCTGACTGGAATATGAACCAAGCCATCGTGTGACCATGAAGGTCTAGCCTAACCATGAGCATACCTATGCTAAGGATTTGGGATTGGAAATGTATAAAAAGCCTGTGTTCCTGATAGCATTACTGAGTCACTGTGTCAGTTCTTGACTGCCTCCCTTCAAAGGCTTTCTATTGTGAAAATTCCCTGCTCTTCCCCCCACCTCCATCAGTTTAAACCAATGCAGTAGGGTTTTCTATTATACTACAGAATGCATTCCTAAATTATACTATCAGAGGGCCAGAGAAAGAAAGAAAAAGCAAGCAAGCAAGCAAGCTTGGAGGCCTGATGTGGGGCTTGAACTTAAAACCCTGAGATCAAGACCTGAGCTGAGATCAAGACCTGAGCTGAGATCAAGAGTCAGACACTTAACCGACTGAGCCACCCGGGTGCCCCTAGATGTTTCCTTTAGCACAAGAGGGAAACCTGTGGTCAAGCAAAGCATGGCTGAAAAAAAGGAACAAAGGTGAGCCCTTGCTAAAGGATGATGGGGAAATAATGTTGCAAGACCAGTCATTCAGATGAAGCACGGATGAAGGGGGATTCTGACGCTCACTTTCTGAGAAGTCCTCTAGCAAAGAGAATGAGAGTTTGCCCCGGGCTTCTTGGATTAGGAGTGACTTCTTACCACAGGTGACAGCTTGTCATAAGATCACCTATTTTTTTCAAGAAGTCATGGGTTTTATATTTCCACTGTTGGGACTAGATTGGCCCTTAGCCAGACATTTTCTACTACCTGGTTCCTTCTGGGCATTTTCAAGATGGTCACTTGGGGTGGATTGGATATTTGTTGATTGCCTTTCTAGCATCCACTCTCTGTAACAGGCCCATTTTAGTTTGGAAGGGTTTGTCTTTCCTCCATACTATACCCATGTGGTCCAACTGGACCTTCAAAACCCCCATCCAGAGGTGGGGCAAGTGACCCAGGTCTAAGGCAATCAGCATGTGGTATCCTGTTAGTAATGGTGATTAAATAATTCAAGGGTAGATCAATCAGAGTGAATTCTGGTATGTTTTTGAGGGTGCTTCTAGAAAAGAGGTTCTCTCCTTCTCACTGGACTAAGTCTCAGAAGATGAGTGATAGAGTTGCTGGCAGTCATCTTGCCACCATGTGGCCTGAGAATAAAGTCAATATGAAGCAGAGCAGAGCTGAGAGAGAATGTTGACCCCTGATTCCAGCCACATTTGAAGTCACTTCTAACCCTGGACCTTTCGGTTGTAAAAGTCAACATTTTTGCTTAAGCCAGTTTGCATCGGAGTGTCACTTTCAAATTAGTTCTGATGAACACATAGGTTTAGGCCTAGGAAAGCCGTTATAGGAGTTTATGAAGATCTGTTCTAGCCTACTGTTTCCAAACATTCTTTCCCCCACTGTAACACATAAAACAGACATTATGTCCTTGCAGAGAAAAATCTCATTTAAAAAAAAATCTACAATTTGATGAAACCCCAAAATGACTGTGAATATGTCAAGCATTAAAATGATTTATAAGTTTCAGGGCACCCGGGTGGCTCAGTTGGAAGAGCAGGCAACCCTTCATCTTGGGGTCATGAGTTCCAGCCCCACGTTGGGTGTAGAGATTACTTAAATAAATAACACTTTTTTTTTTAAGATTTTTTATTTATTTATTTGACAGAGAGACAGCCAGCGAGAAAGGGAACACAAGCGGGGGGAGTGGGAGAGGAAGAAGCAGGCTCCCAGCGGAGGAGCCCGATCTGGGGCTCAATCCCAGAACGCCGGGATCACGCCCTGAGCTGAAGGCAGGTGCTTAACAACTGAGCCACCCAGGCGCCCCTAAATAGCACTTTCTTAAAAGGTAATAAATTGTAACTTTCACAATTACTTACAATTCATGTGTAAGATAGGTTCCTATGAACGATGGCAGATTCAATAGACTGTCACTTGTTTTTTTCTCTCCTACTCATGAAGGCATTTTAGAGTTCTTCGAACAGGGGCTGGCCCAGGGGCGCCTGCGTGGCTCAGCTGGTTAAGCATCTGCCTTCAGCTCAGGTCATGATCTCAGGTCCTTGGCTCCCTGCTCAGCGGGGAGTCTGCTTCTCTCACTCCCTCTGCCACCCACCCTGCTTGTGCTCTCTCTCTCTTTCTCTGTGTGTAATTAATAAATAAAATTTTTAAAAGGGAAAAGAAAGAACAAGGACTGGCCCAAAGAGAAAAATCACAGGCTTAGCTTTCAATCTGTCTCATTTGTTTAAATAAATAAAATTTCAAACTCTAATACTTTCATACCTATTAGCAATAAATTACCAGACGTGTACCATACATACAACTGAATTCAACGTACCAGTGGATCGAGATGCCCATGGAAGAGTACTGCTTAGTGAATTGGGCTCAGTTTATTCCCAAGCCATATGAGCTACCTTTAAAACTAATAAATCCTTCATCTGTTAGCCCTGGTCTAAATGGAAAAAAATTCTTTTTTTTCCCTGAAAAGAGAGTTTTTACTTTTCAGCCTTCTCTCTCGAAGGAGGGATATCCTTCAAGAACTGTTCTCTCAAGAGCAATTAGATCTTTGATGTGCCAATTCCAGTTTCAGGCATGGCTGGATCCTAGAGATAAAACAACATACTCAAGAATCCATCTCAGGGCGCCTGGGTGGCACAGTCAGTTAAGCGTCTCTTTGTTTCAGCTCAGGTCATGATCTCAGGGTCTTGAGATCAAGCCCTGTGTCCGTGTCAGGCTCCCTGCTCAGCGAGGAGTCTGCTTAAGACTCTTTCTCCCTCTCTCTCTGCTCCTCTTCTGTCCCTTTCTCTCTAAAATAAATAAATCTTAAAAAAAAAAAAGAATCTATCTCTCTCAGAGAACAATAAAGCAAATGTGAAAAGTGTTTATGCTTGGTAATTCTGGGTGAATGGATGGGACTTACTTTGTATTGGACTTGCAACTTTTACGTAAGTTTGAAATTATTTCAAATTTAAACGTTTGTTTTTTTTTTTTTTTTTTAAGGAAACTCTCTCTTTTCGTCTCTTGGCTCCTTCCCTATGCTTTCTTCACATTCCCTAAATACTTAGGTTAGTTTTTGCCAGTTTAGCGATCCCCGAAGAAAGAGAGATGATCTTTTCCAACAGTTACAGCAACAACTTGGGTTAGTACCTGCCATAGACTGATTGTTCGTGTCCTCCAAAAATTCTTATGTTGAAATCCTAACATATGATGGTAGTAGGAGGCAGGGCCTTTGGGAGGTGATTGGGTCATGATGGTGGAGCCCTTATGATGGATTAGTGCTCTTATAAAAGAGACCCCAGAGAGTTCCCGTCCACCTTCTGCCATGTGAGGACATAAAGTGAAGACAGCCATCAATAAACCAGGAAATAAACTCTCACTGGACAGTGAACCTGCTAGCAACTTGACCTTGGGACTTCTCAGCCTTCAGAACTGTGAGAAATAAGTTTCTGTTGTTCATAAGCCACCCGGTCTATGGTATTTTGCTACAGTACCCAAATGGGCTAAGACACTGAATCCTTAGCCTTTCAAGTCCTGTGCCCACCCGGAGCCACCCACCTGTGGAGTGGGGATGAATGGGCACATGCCCATTCCCCAAGCCAAAGGGTGGGATCAAATCCTCCCAAACCTCAGAGACGGTCAAACCTCAGGGATGGATGGGTCACCAAAGGAAATCAGGGTGTTGATGCCAAAGGAGGACACATGGATGCTGAAAAAGCAAAAACAGCATCTAAGAACCCCATCATATGAGCTCTTGGTCCCAGAAGCCCTGCTCAAAGGGAGAAAGGGCAGAGGACTGGGATAACAGGCAAGGAGCAGTCATGGCAGAGGCCAATGGAGACCAACCTGTTCTGCTTCTCCAAAAAGCCGATGTTTAATAAGGTCATTTGCTCTTCCTGCAATGCAGGACTGACAGGGACATAACCAGTTCTGCCACAAGAGGCCCATAAATATTCAACATAGAGGAAGACTAATTTACAGAGATGATACAATTTTATCGTGATGGGCAGAGCTTTAAGTTTGCAGTGAAACCTGTCTTTGCTTACTCTAACCAAAGACCCTCCCACTCCCTCATGTAAGGGGCCCGAGGCTCCTTGACAGTCTGAGTCGTGTTGCAATACATTTACATATATCTCTCGTTTGTTATAAAACTATCACTGGAGCACTTGGGTGGCTCAGTCACCTAAGCATCTGACTCGTGATTTCAGCTCCGGTCATGATCTCAGTGTTGTGAGGCCGGAGCCCCATGACGGGCTCTGGGCTGGGCGTGGAGCTTGCTTGAGATTCTCTCTCCTTCTCCCTCAGCCCCTCTCCGCCCTGATCACATGTGTATGCTCGCTCGCTCTCTCTCTCTAAAAAGAAAAGATTAAACAATACAGAAGTCTGTATAGTAAAAAATGAAAGTTTCCCCCTCTCCAGAGTGCTATGAACAGTTTGGTACAGGGGGCACCTGGCTGGCTCAGTGGGTAGAGCATGGGACTCGATCTCAGAACTGTAAGTCCGAGTCCCACATTGAGTATAGAGATTACTTAAAATAAAATCTTCAAAAAAAGAGTTTGGTGCATATGTTGATAAAAATAATAAAGATATTAGTTAAACCATATGTAGCATCCACCCTGTGTTATGCCCTGTTCTAAGCATGGGACCTAGATTAACTCATTTTGCCTTCATATTAGAATGATGTGGGTGATGTTCATAGCAGCATTGTCCACAATAGCTAAATCGTGGAAGGAGCCGAGATGCCCTTCAACAGATGACTGGATTAAGAAGATGTGGTCCATATATACAATGGAATATTACTCAGCTATCAGAAAGAACGAGTTCTCAACATTTGCTACAACATGGACGGCACTGGAGGAGATAATGCTAAGTGAAAGAAGCAGAGAAAGACAATTATCGTATGGTTTCTCTCATCTATGGAACATAAGAACTAGGAAGATCGGTAGGAGAAGAAAGGGATAAAGAAAGGGGGGGTAACCAGAAGGGGGAATGACGCATGGGAGACTATGGACTCTGAGAAACAAACTGAGGGCTTCAGAGGGAAGGGGGTGGGGGAATGGGATAGACTGGTGATGGGTATTAAGGAGGGCACGTATTGCATGGAGCACTGGGTGTTACACGCAACTAATGAATCATGGAACTTTACATCAAAAACCAGGGATGTACTGTATGGTGACTAACATAATGTAATAAAAAAATACTATTATTAAAAAAAATGATGTGGGTAACATTGTTGCCATTTTGCACGTGAGGAAATTGAGCCTTAGAGAATGAAGTACCTTGTAAGATCTCACAACCAAAAAATGAGAGAATTAACTTTAAACCCCAGCGGTCTAACTCTGAAGTATGTATCATTCCAGATTTTTAAATTGTATATACACATTTTTTGGGTTGCAATTCACATAAAATTAACCATTCGAAGTGTACAATTCAGTGGCATTTAGTACATTGTTGTGCAAACATCACCTCCCTCTAGTTCCAAAACACTTTCATCACCGACACACCCCCAAAATCCTCTGTACCCATTAATCAGTCGCTCCCCATATTCAGTCCCTGGTAAACACTAATCTACTTTCTGTCTCTATGATTTATCTAATCTGGATGTTTCATATGAATGGGACCGTACAATATGTTACTTTTGTGTCTGGCTTGCTGTACTTCAATGTTTCTGAGGCGCACATACTTTGTAGCATGAATCAGTACCTCATCCCTTTTTATGGTGGATGATCTTCCCGTGTATGCATTTACCACGGTTTGTTTACCCACCCATCTGTCGATGAACATTTGGTTTGTTTCCACCTGCATTAGTCATGCTACTTCAGAGAAACAGAACAAAGAGGATGTGTGTATATTTGGAGAGAGATTTATTTTAAGGAATTGGCTTATGCAATTGTGAAGACTGGCAAGTTCAAAACTTCAGGAGAGCCTGGCTGGTTGGAGACCCAGAGAAGAGCTGATGTTGCAGTCAAGTCTGAAGGCCATCTGCTGGCAGAATTCCTTCCTGCTTGGGGAGCTCCCACTTTGTTCTAGTAGAGCTTTCAACTGATTGGATGAGGCCCACCCACATCATAGAGGGCAGTCTGCTTTAAAAGTTCACCAATTTAGGGGCACCTGGGTGGCACTGTTGGTTGAGCATCTGACTCTTGGTTTGGGCTCAGGTCATGATCTTCAGAGTCCTGAGATCGAGAGATCGAGTGCCACATTGGGCTCCGCACTTAATGGGGAGTCTGCTTGAGATTCTCTCCCTCCCCCTCTCCCTCTGCCCCTCCTCCTGCTTGTGCACACAAGGGCACACACGCTCTCTCGCTCTCTCTCTAAATGGATAAATAAATTAAAAAAATTTTAATTCACCAATTTAAATGTTAATCTCATCCAAGAGACGCCCTTAGAGGAATATCTTAAATATTTGACCAAATATGTGGGTAGAGCCATGTTGACATATGAAAGAAACCATCACTCCACCTTTTGGCTATTGTGGTTAGTGCTGCTATGAGCATTCATGAACAAGTGTTTGTCTGGGTCCTGTTTCAGGTCTTTGGAGTATATAGGTAAGAGTGGAATTGCTGGGTCATATGGTAGCCCTATGTTTAACTTGTTTTTCCCCCTACGTTTAACTTTTTTTTCCCCCTACGTTTAACTTTTTGAGGAAACCCTAAATTGTTTTTCACAGCAGCCGAACTATCTTACATTCCTTTCAGCCATATACAAGGGCCTATCTATGATTTTTTAACTCCAGAAATGGTATTATGCTACACAAATTCAGGGGCGTTTTTGGTGTTTTGTTTTTGTTTTACACTTAACAATCTGTCTTGGACATCTTTTCAGTCTCATTCTCTGTGGGATAGCAGAGATGCTTAGAAGAGGGCCTGGCCCAAGGGATTGTTATACAAATGAACACAACTGTTTTTTTTGTTGGTTTGTTTTAAGTAAGCACACAGTATAGGGCACCTGGATGGCTCAGTCAGTCGGTTAAGCGTCTGCCTTCAGCTCAGGTCGTGATCCCAGGATTCTGGGGTCAAGCCCCGAATTGGGCACCCTGCTCAGTGGGGAATCTGCTTCTCCCTCTGCCCCTCCCCCCACAGCTTGTGCTCTGTCTCCCTCACTCTCTCTCAAATAAATAAATAAAATCTTTTTTTAAAAAAAAGATGATCCGGGATCATGACCTGGGCTGAAGGCAGACGCTTAACCGACTGAGCCACCCAGGCGCCCCTAAATAAATAAAATCTTTAAAAAAAAAAGTAAGTACACTGTACTTCATTGAATGAAGTCACCATAATTTATCTTATTTGCCACTGATAAAGATTTAAGTTGCTTTCAATTTTTTTTTTTTACCTCTTATTATGGAAAATACATATGAGCAGGGAGAACAGGCAATGAATGTCCCTGTCCCCACAATCCAGCTGCGACAACCAAAAACTCATAACCTCTCCTTTCTTATTTCTGCCCCTCTCCTGTTGGACTCCTTTGAATCACATCCCAAATATCATATAATTTTGTCTACACATATTTCAGTATTTCTAACAGATGAGGAGCTATTTGTTTAAACATAACCAAAATACTATTATCATATTGACAATAATTTAGCAATCATTCCTTAATTAGCCCGTCAGTATTCAGATTTCCCCAAATGTCTCATACTTTTTAACGGTTGGAGTTGAGCCAGATTACAAACAGTTGGTTAATATGTCTCTTAAAGCTCTTTGAGGTACACCTGGGTGGCTCAGTCATTAAGCGTCTGCCTTTGGCTCAGGTCATGATCCCAGGGTCCTGGAATCGAGCCCTGCGTTGGGCTCCCTGTTCAGTGGGCTCCCTCTCCCACTCCCCCTGCTTGTGTTCCCCCTCTCACTGTCTCTCTCTGTCAAATAAAAAAAAATTTTTTTTTTAAAAGCTCTTTGAATCTATAGTTTCTCCCTCTCTCTTTAATTTCTCTTACACTTTATATGTAGACAAAAACCGTTGTCTGCAATTTTTAAGACTCATTCTGAAATGGCCAGGAAGTTCCTGTTAGAGTTTGTGTCAGATCAAGGTAACCCCTCCCCATCCATCATGCGGTGAAGCGATCCATGTCTCTCTGCTTCACTGTTGGGCCCCCAGCTTTCTCCCGGGTTGCAGCCCTACGGAGCAACACAAACAAAACATATGATAAATCACTCAGTCCTTAAATCCGGTCAGTACCTCCTCCTCCCTTCCAGAAAGGACGTTTTGAAATAGTTGGGTAGAGAAAGGGATTCAAGGACGCGGACATTGACGCTGGAAAGGTCAGTGGGTTGCCGTGGGTTGGGCGGCAGTGGGCTGTGGTTGTGGGTTCAATGGTCGCCACCCCCACAAAAGATACGTCTACATCCTTGCCCCTGAAAACTGTGAATAGGACTTTATTTGGAAAAAGGGTTATGCAGATGTAAGTAAGTTAATGATCCTGAGATGAGATCATTTTGGATTATCTGGGCCCTAAATCCAATGACAAGTGTCCTTATAAGAGGCAAGCAGAGAAGGCCATGTGACCCTGGAGGCCGAGGTTGGGGTGATGCGGTCACAGGCCAAGGAGTGTGGACAGCCACCAGAAGCTGGAAGACGCAAGATACAAGCTCTTTCCTAGAGTCTTCGGTGGGAGCAGAGCCCTGCTGACACCTGCATTTCAGACTTCTAGTCTCCAGAACTGGGAGAGAATACAGCTCTGCTGTTTTAAGCCCCCCACCTGATGATAATAAGTTAGAGCGGCCCTAGGAAGCTGGTACAGTCACATACTAAGGGCCCGAGCTAGGAAAGGCATGTTGGGGAAGCAGAGCTCTTGGATTTCTACCTGTGAAATAATAAGAAATACGGATATTGCTCTCTGGCCTTGTTTCCTGACACAAAGCTTCTAAATCTCTTGGAATTTCCTGAGTAATGGGAGCATCTGACACTGAGCTCCTAAATCCCTTCGAATTTCCTGGAGTGTCTTTTGTTCTAATGAGGCGATTCTTGGAGAGCTCCTAGATGGAGGCTGGTCCCCAGAAAGACCAAGCTATGATTAAAAGCTTGGAATTTTCAACCCCATCCCCCATCCTCCAGAGAGGGGAGAGGGGCTGGAAATGGAGTTGATAATCCATCCCGTCTATATGATGAAGCTTCCATAAAAATCCCAGTGGAATGGGGTTTGGGGGCTTCTCGGCTGCTGAACCTCCATGAACCGGGAGGGTGACACACCCCAACTCCATGAAGACAGAAGTTCCTGCCCTTGGGACCCTTCCAGACCTCACCCTATGTACCCCTTCTTCTGGGCATTCATCTGTATCCTTTATCACATCCTTTATTGCTTCATACACTGGGTTCTATCAGCTGCTTTAGCATATGATCAAATCCAAAGAGACGGGTCATGGGAACCTCAAATTGTAGCCAAGCCGAAAAGAAATTGTGGGTAACTCAGGAACTTACCACTTGCAGTTGGCGTCTGGGGGGGGGGGGCAGTTCCATGAGACGGAGCCTATAAGCTGTGGGGTCAGCACTAACTCCAGTTAGTGTCTGAGCTGAGTTGAACAGTGGGACACCCCGCTGGGGCCACAGAGCCTTGCTTGACGTGGAAACAAAATCGCACACATCCCGCGTCACAGGTATGCGGAGCATGGCAGGAGCACGGGAGTAAGGGAGACACACACAGGGGGAGGATGTCTTCCCAACACCCCACCACACGGACAGTTCTTCCACCCGACGCATGCCAGGCGCCCCCGCAGGACTGTCCACTTCCTGCCCCTGTCATGTATAAAGTGAGATGTCATCTCAGAAAACACTGGAGGAGGTGGCACGCAGGGCCCAGGAGCCCCAGGCTCACGCCACCTCTGTCCGGCAGGTGTGTTCTGATTTTTCAACCCGCCTTTCCTGTTCAGTGGTGTCTCTTCACAGCCGGGAGAATAAGTCAACTGCAGAGGTCTGCCATCATTTGTTCACTGGGTCATTCATTTATTCAAGACGTACTTACTGAGTGTCTCCTTTGGGTCAGGCACTGGGCTGCGTTCTGGGCATGCAAAGCTGAATCAGGTCCAGTGTTCGTCTTTATAGGGACAGAGGTGGAGGGAAAAACACACAGGTAAACCGTTACAAGAATATGCGGTAAGGGGCACCTGGGAGTCTCAGTTGGTTGGGCGTCCTATTCTTGATTTTGGATCAGGTCTCCCAAATGAAGAAATAAATCTTTAAATAACAATAATAGTGTGTGGTAAGTGTATGGGTGCCAGAAGTGGGGCCAAGAAGAGGGCCTAACCCAGACTAGAGAGGGAGATTCACAGAAGGCTTGGCAGTTGTAGGAAGTGGGCTAGCCACAAAACACATATGGCTTTTAAACGTTAATTAATCAAATTATATTGAAAAATCAGGTTCCGCCAGCCCCGTTTCAAGGGCTCAGTAGCTACATGTATATTACAGAGCATTTCCATCACTGTAGAAAGTTCTATTGGAAGATGCTGGTCTAGGTGAGGCTGACAGAAGAGGAGTTATCCAGGATTAGCGGGGAAGGAAGGATATCCCCAGAAGTCCCTATAAGACAGCCTTTGGATTCTAAACACAGTCCGGCTGCTGTGGGAGGTGTCCAGGCCAGTTCCCCCCGTGCCTTATCTGCCATCTTGAATTCCCCACTAAGGACAACAGGGGAGCCTCTGGAGCCTCAACCAGGTGAGTAGTATCATCAGAGTTGAGTTTTGGACAATGGATTGGAGGAGGAGCCAGATGGGAGGCAGGAGGACCCATCAGGAGACAGTCCCATTCCTCCAGAATCTTGGACCAGCTCAAGGGGTAACAATGTGGGTGGAGAGAGATTTAGGGCATGTGGGTGACAGATTGCGTGAGGACGCAGGGGGAACCAAGCTTAGGGCTTGTGCTACGTGGATGGTGCTAACAGTTCCCTTTGGTGTGGAATGTGAGGAAGAGGATGAGAAACCTTTTTTTTTTCAGTTGTTGGTACTTAAGGGAATGGGCTTCAGTGATCTGGAAGCCCTCGTTCCTCAATACTACCCGCTCTGTGGCTCACCACAGACCACACTAGAGGGAACACATGGGCTTCGAGCCTGCAGGATTCCTGAGGGCAACCGTGGGCAGCTCTGTGGCTCCAGAGACAAAAACCTGTTGCTCCCCTTTCTCTCTTTTCCAACTATTCTTCTGATCCTTCATGATGCCGCTCACTCCAAAATGGCTCCCCGCTCCCACTGAGTTCAAAGTCCCTTGTAAAACAGCTCCACTCGACTGGCCTGTTTTATTCCTCATGGTTTTGTGACGTGGGCTCCAGATTCCAAACTCCTCAAATGCCTCTCTTCTTACTTCGTCCACACGCTTCATTTTGTTTGGAATGTTTGTTCCTTCCATTTCTGCCCCTACAAATTCTAACAGCCCTCCCTCATTCCCCTCATTCACAAAACTCTGGTGGCCAGTTGTATTTTTTTTTTTTCCAAACACATTTTAAAGTAAAGTTGTAGCTACAGAGTCAAAATATAGATGTATATTACACTGTACCGTCCACAACCTCACATACCGTCTGTGGTGTGTCTGCTACATTTTGAAAAATACCACCTCAATCTGCTTATTCAATGTGCTTTTAAAAATTGTTATTTATGTAGTTGGCTTATTTTCCCTACTAAACACTCAGCTCCAGACAGCGAGTAATATCGTCCTCATTTGAGGGATCCTAAAGCATCTAGCAAAAACACCTTACAGGTTCATTGAATAGGCATTCTTAAATCAGTAAAGCCTCAATTGGCATCAGGCACTGTGATCAGTAGCTAGGAGTAAAAATAAGATCAGTAATAAAATTTGGTTTGAATTTTTTAAGACTACTTCTTTATTTTATATTTTTAAGATTTTATTTGTTTATTTGACAGAGTGAGAGAGAGCACAAGCAGGGGGAGCAGCAGAGGGAGAAGCAGGATCCCCACTGAGCAGGGAGCCCAATGTGGGACTCGATCCCAGGACCCTGGGACCATGACCTAAACCAAAGACAGATGCCTAACCCACTGAGCCACCCAAGCACCCCAGACTATTTCTTTTTTTAGAGAGGTTTTAGGTTCACAGCAAAATTGAGGGGAAGGTACAGAGAGTTCCCATATATCTCTTGCCCCACACATGCACAGCCTCCCCTATTATCAGCAGCAGATTTTCAGGGAAATGAAAACCTTTCTTCTGTAATCCTCTGCCTTCCAGAGAATTCTGCAGTCAAAGAGAAAGAGAAGGTGATTTGGCAAGAACGTGGAAAAAGAAGGCACATGTCAGTCATTTGAGAAAAGGGAAGCACTCCTGTTTACAAGAATCTCAACAGTGTGTGTTCACACAGAATGAAGAATCTTTTCCATTTGTTGAAAAATCCAGCCTGACCATATTAAGGTATTCACCAAGAACATGGACTTTGTCTCCCAAGGACCTCTTGGATTAGTGGGGAAGCTAAATGGACATGTTTAAGGGACACACTTATTTATTAGAAGTTATGAGACTAACAAGTAAAATGTGAGGAGAAAAAGTAGCAGGATGACATTGGAAAGGTAGTTGGGGAACCATCTATGAAGGGCCTTGTACACCAATCTGAGGAATGTGACCTTTAGCCTAGAGCGGAAGTGGCAAACTTAAAATCCCACAGAGACCAGGCACGTAACTGAGTGAAGCTGGCCAGGTAATAGGGAGTGGTGGGGACTGGGGCAAAATGGAGAATGTTTACCCTGTCTCAGGGGAGCAGCTACTCTCAGCTCCGGCTGATTGTTACTACGTGGGATTGTTGGCCCAGAGCAGCCAGATCTTCCAGTTTTCCAAGAGAGTCTGGAAATCCAGGTTTTTATAGGACAGTCCCAAGTTTTTAAAACATGTGGCCCAAATCCATCTGGCTTTAGAACCCAGTATGGCTCACAGGCCATATAGGGATCACCATGGCAGCTGGAAGGGAGCGAATGAAGGCTTTTTAAAAAAGGATATGATCCCGTCTGTGCTTTAGAAAAATCCCATGGTGGTGTGGAAGAGGAATTACAGGGAATAGATTAGAGGAAAGGAAACCAGTCCGGAAACTCTCTCAATAGTTTCCACAGGTGGGAGGTGGCAGCAGACAATGTGGGGTAGGGGAATGTCGCTGGGCTGATTTGGAGTCTGGGATTCAGTGGGAAGACCTTTGCTTTAATCAGCATCTGAAAAGGGGCACCTCGGTGGCTCAGTTGGTTAAGCAGCTGCCTTCAGCTCAAGTCATGATCTGGGGGTCCTGGGATCAAGTCCCTCAACCGGCTCCTTGCTCAGCAGGAAGCCTGCTTCTCCCTCTCCCTCTGCTGCTCCCCCTGCTTGTGCTCTCTCTCTGGTCAAATAAATAAATGAAATCTTAAAAAAAAAAATCAGCATCTGGAAGGAGTGTATGCATTTTCTCAAGGCATTTCCTGCCCCTGCACCCCTTTCCTAAGTTGGGAGCTGAAAGGCACAGGGCAGATAGATCACCTCTAAAGCCAAAGGATAAGAAATTTTAGCAAAGACTCTGCTCTTGGGTGCAGTCTAATTTTACCTGTGATTATTTTGGAGATAGACTCCTTGACCAACTGCCCAGCCCTCACTTGCCCCACCAGCGGACTCAGCACGTAGTTCAAATTAAAAGCGTATCTATCATTGGGTATTTGGCTTTTTTGAACGGCCAGTGGGAAACGCAGAGCCAAATCCTCTTTTGCAAACAGCAGAGAGAGGAACTGGCTCCCCAAGACGCAGCTGCATGGAGACAGACACATGAGAGGTGACTTCAGATCCGTTGCATGGTCTTGCCAGTTGTGCAACCGGTCATTTGGGCCCAGGGAAGGATGCAAAGGGCAGGAGGTGTGAATGGAGGGAAGGAAAGAAGACGCGCTTCACAGAATTTTTCTAACACCCGACAAGTGCTGTTTTTAGAGGTTTTCTCCTCCACAGACCCTTCTGAGTTTTGACTGCTATATTTTTGGGTGCGGGCAGAGGAAATGGCTCTGAGGAGCTGTGGAGCAAAGCCTCCCCCTCTGGCACCGCCTGGAAGAGCCCCATGGGATGGGGAGAGGACGGGGCAGTCAGGCAAAAGGTTAGGGGAGGAAAGCAAAGGCAGAGGCCCAGAACGGCTCCAGGAAATGTTTGTATTTCTCCACCGGGAGGGAGGACAAACAAGCTTTTTTCGTGCCTTCTGGGCAGCTTTGCACGCTCCCCAGCACAGGAGTCTGAAGAGCAAGACTGAGGCTGGAAAGAAAAACCGTTCTGGGGCTGGCCGCGGCCACTGCTCTAGGGCACGACTCTCACTGGACCTGCCTGCCGCTCCCCAGAAATGACCACTTGCGTGTCAAAGCCCGGCCGTGCCCCGTGCTTGCCCTGCGGGGGAGACAGGTAGCGTGGGCCGGCCTGCCGAGAGGACCTCCCTGAGCCTCTCATCTCCCGGCTGAAGCCCCTGCTCTCGCAGCGCTGGCTGCGTGCACCCCCCCGGGCAGTCGGGACCCGCATCCCGGCGTGAGGAAGCCAGAAAACCAGCGGCCGGGTGAGTGGGTAGCGTTCAGAGGGGCATCTGTGTCTTTGTGGGGACTCCCGGGGCCACAGACACCGGTCCTCTGTCCACCATGGACAACGGGTCGTGCTGCCTCATCGAGGGGGACCCCATCTCTCAGGTGATGCCCCCGCTGCTGATCCTGGCCTTCGTGCTTGGCGCGCTGGGCAACGGCATCGCCCTGTGTGGTTTCTGCTTTCACATGAAGACCTGGAAGCCGAGCACTATTTACCTTTTCAACCTGGCCGTGGCCGACTTCCTTCTCATGATCTGCCTGCCCTTCCGGACGGACTACTACTGGAGACACAGGCAATGGGCCTTCAAGGACATTCCCTGTCGGGTGGCCCTCTTCATGCTGGCCATGAACAGGGCGGGCAGCATCATCTTCCTCACCGTGGTGGCCGTGGACAGGTACTTCAAAGTGGTGCACCCCCACCACATGGTGAACACCATCTCCAACCGGACTGCGGCCGGCATCGCCTGCGCCCTTTGGACCATGGTCATCCTGGGGACTCTCTATCTTTTGATGGAGAGCCATCTGTGTGTGCATGAGAAGACCGTATCTTGCGAGAGCTTCATCATGGAGTCGGCCAACGGCTGGCACGACATCATGTTCCAGCTGGAGTTCTTCCTGCCCCTCGGCATCATCCTGTTTTGCTCCTTCAGGATCGTTTGGAGCCTGAAGCAGAGGCGGCAGCTGGCCAGGCAGACTCGGATGAAGAAGGCTACCCGGTTCATCGTGGTGGTGGCCATCGTGTTCATCACGTGCTACCTGCCCAGCGTGTCGGCCAGACTCTACTTCCTCTGGACGGTGCCCTCGAGCGCCTGTGACCCCTCCGTCCACGTAGCCCTCCACGTCACCCTCAGCTTCACGTACATGAACAGCATGCTGGACCCCCTGGTGTATTATTTTTCGAGTCCCTCGTTTCCCAAATTCTACACCAAGCTCAAAATCTGCAGTTTGAGACCTAAGAGTCCAGGACGCTCCAAGACCCAGAGGCCGGAAGAGATGCCAATTTCAAACCTCTGTCGCAAGAGTTGTGTCAGCGTGGCAAACAGCTTCCAGAGCCGATCCGACGTGCAGTAGGCTCTCCAAGTGTGTGGAATGGCACTGAAACAGGCAGACAGACAAAACCAGGCAGGACAGACTGACGACTTAGAAACAGTTCGTGCAAAGGGGCCAGAGGCTTTGAAAATGCCGCCCTTTCTCAGCTCTGTCCTCCTCACTCTGTCTGGAAACGGAATGCAGGTTACTATGCCTTTTTGGACGGTTCCAGCTGAGAAGTGAGTCAGTTGCCTTTCTATGACCCGATTACAATGACGGGACAAGACGTGCATGAAGTGGGGCTTGTGTGTATTGGGTGGGGTGATGGGAAGAGCTCGGCTACCGTGTACTTTTAAGCGGCTGAGTAAATAGGCATCAGTGGGTAAACTTGTCATGTTCTCTCTCTGGGGGAGTCGGTGAACTTAATGACTTAGCAGTATTTCCTATCCTCGGACCTTAAGTCGTTACTTGTTTTAGAAAGCAGACACCAGAGTAAGTCAATAGCTTTATTTCAGGCTGAGTGAGGCTCTGTCGAGGAGATGTCTTGACCTTCATGACTGTCATCTTCTCAGGACCCCTCGGGTGCGGTTCTGATATCTCAGTAGCCCAAGAAGAACAGTAGCAAAACAATCTGCTCCGACCTTCTCAGAGCTCCACATTTTTCTGCAAGTCTTTGCATTTTCAAAGAAGGTGCTGGGGGCTGTGTTTACCTGCCCCGGAGTTTTCCAGTGGGAGCTGAGTGCTTGGAAAAAATCCCGTTGGCCTTTGGGAAGCGCTGACTCTAGTGGGATTGCTTTCGACCGCTTGTTATGTGACTATGAGTTGAGGTTATTTATTCATTCATTCTCCAAGTAGGTACTGAAGGCATATTCTGTGCTGGGCACTGTGCTAGTATCCTTTTTCCCTGGAGGGTCCTTAGTCAATTCCTGTGTGACAGCAAAGTATTTGGGGGTAGGGCAAACAGAAAGGTTAGCACTCTCACCCTCTCAGTGAATATAGTTTCTAGACCTGTTCACGGCAAACATCGGTATATTCCTCCTGTTTCAGGCTTCTGTACAAACGCCAAAGGGTGGAAAGGGTAATGTCCTTGACACGCGTGAATTTCCCACACATGTACCTGGGGCCCTTAAAACTAGATGATTCTATGGAATGAGAGGCTGCCTCTGCCCTGTATTAGGGGGGAGGAGTCCACGCCAACCTTAGGTCTGTTCTCAAACCATTCTTGGCTCTTTTGTTTACACTTTCTCAAATTTCCAGGGTACCCTCTGCACCAGATGACCTTACCAGCTTTTAGTTCTTTGGGCCTCGAAACACTCCTATCGGCTGTTTTTTTAATTTCCTTTTGCAGAGGCTCCACACAGCCCGGTGATGAAAAGTATGGGCTCTGGAAGGTCCAACGAACCTAAATTTGAATTCCAACTAGCCCACCTATTGGGTGTGTGATCTGGGGGTGGATTTTATTTCAACAATCAGTTTCCGGTTCCTCATATGTCAAACAGGAGGAACAATGATGTGGATTTCGAGAGGTTGGTGGGCAGATCCCACGAAACGTAAGCTCCCCAAGCAGAGGGATTCTGTTCACGGTTACATCCTCTCCAGGGCCTAGAAGAGTGCCCGCACATAGTAGGTGCTCAATAAATATTTGAATGAATAAATGAGGGTAGGCAAGCGTGAAGCGCTGTGTCTGGCAGGAAGGACTCAATAGGATGACTTCCGGCAGGACGCAGTTTGCACACAAAGATGCTGAGGCACGGAAGCCATTGCCCTCGGGGTTCGGAGTCGCCAGAGTAGCTGCTCTATGATCACTACCTGAATTTCCCCGCTACCCAGCTGCCTGGGGAACCTACATCCTCCTGAAAGAAATCTGTGGAAGCCCACACTTCTGCTTTGGATTCTATCCCTGCTCCTAATTCTTTCCCGGACTGCCCCTCCTTTGTTGCTTCCTGTGAATAAAAATGATTTCCAAAAGCGAGTCCGCATCCCGTGTGTGATTCGCGAACGCTTTACCCTCCAAAGGAAAAAGCGTAAAACAATCCAGAAGCTCAGGGTAGGCAGAGGTTCTCACTGAGAAACAGCAAGAACAAACAAAAAAGGGGGAAAAAAGAAAAACCCAAACACAGTTTAGGCCCCGATTTTACTTCCCCTTTCAAATACACAGAATGTGACTAAAAAAGAAATCTTATCAAGTGTTCTTCAGAAAGTGTAAGGATGAGGATTACAGCTTTGTTTGAGTAAACATAGGACCCTTTTGAGCTCGTGCATGAAGCTGGGGCCCTAAATTTTATATATGTATTTACACACACACACACACACACACACACACACACACACACACACACGCAGGTTGAGATGAAATAGAACAAACGGGCTCACATATGGACCTAACTATATTCACTTTCCAGTGATGATACAGTAGGAGTGGGAAGGGGTTAATATTTTATCCCTTGTAAAGATTCATTCATTCATCCATTCATTCACTCATTCATTCCATCTTTCAAGGCACAGTAGAAACACAAATGGAAAACACAGCCCCTGATCCTGCGGGTTCTATTGTAGAAACCAAGGGGAAAAAATCGAATCACCATTCAGAGTAACTGTGTGAAAGTGGTAAGTATAGAGGTCTGCAGGAGAGCCCAGGGGCTTCATCCTGACCCCGGGGGGTTGGGGAGGGCTTCTCAGAGGAAGTGACTCCTGAACTTAGCCCTGGGGGTTGCAAAGGAGGCAACCAGATGACTCAGTGCAGAAAGGTATCCCAGTGAGAGAGGGTGTGGTGAGAAAGGTCAGTTGGGAGCTGCGGGAAGGTCAATGGGACAGGAATGAAAGGTCTTGGGGGTCTGAGGCAATCTGGGAAGAGGTGAAGCCATGAGATCCACTGGATAGAGGTCTGTTCACAACTCTTTTTTTGTTTTGTTTTGTTTTGTTTTAAGAGGGAGCAAGGGAGGGCCAGGGGGAGAGGGAGAGAGAGAAACTCAAGCCGACTCAGTGCTGAGTGTGGACATGGGGCTCAATCTCACAACCCTGAGACCACAACCTGAGCTGAAACCAAGAGTCGGACGCTTAACCAACTGAGCCACCCAGGCACCCTCACAACTTTTCTTGCTGGAAGATTCATGACTAGCCTTTCAGATTCTTTGCTTTTTAAAAAAGAACTAAATTTCTTTAATTATCAAAGGCAGATATGTTTTTGATCAGAATTAAAAGAACATGCAAATATATAAAGAAGTTAAAGTCTTCCTTCCATTCTCCTTAATCTCATTTCCTAGAGGTTGATGACACTTGCACACAGATGACAGGTTGGGGTATAACATGCTTGTGCACAGATGACGAATCTCATTTTGTTTTGCGGAAGCAGGACACACAGAAAGATAGTTTTACAAGGTAGTTTTGTCATAAATAGCTTCCTACATCAGAACAGAGATCAAACTCAAGGTTTTTAACTCTATTTCATTGTATAAACAAACCACATATGGTTTATTTAACCAATGGCCATTTATTTAAAGATTTATTTATTTATTTGAGAGAGAGAGAGTGCAGGGGGAGGGGCAGAGGAAGAGGGAGAGAGAGAATCCTAAGCAGACTCCCCGACTCAGGGCTCCATCCACGACCCTGAGATCACGACCTGAGCAGAAACCAAGAGTCGGTCGCTCAACCAACTGAGGCCCCCAGGCACTCCAACCAATGGCCTTTTAATGGACATTCAAGTGATTTCCAATTTTCCCCTATCGCCACCATGCTATGGTGAATAATTTGAATGATGTATCTTTGGGCACATGTGCTAGAGTTTTTGAAAGAAGATTTAGAGACATGGAAGTGCTGGGTCAAAGGACAGGTGTACTGGGTGAAGCAGTGCACACAGTGGCGAGAGCATAGACCCTGGAACCCAACTATCTGGGTTCAAATCCTATTTCCTTTACTCACTAGCTGCATGGCCTCGGGCTAGTTGCTTAACCTCTCAATGCTTTACTTTCCTTGTCTGTAAAATGGCACAAAAATAGTACCTGCTGATAGAATTGTTTTGAGTACTAAATGTATTTAAATGTATAAAGCACCTAGAATAGTGCCTGACAGAGAGTAAACACTAAAAACAAAACAAAACCCAAAGTCCTACTCTTTTAAAGCGATGAAGTCCAATCATCAATTTTGTTGTTGTTGTTCGTGTGTTTGGAGTTGTGCAAGGAAGGTTTGCCTAAGACAAGGTTGAAGGCTCACGCATAGGTTTTCTTCTACGAATTTTGTCTCACGTTTAGGTCTATAATCCATTTTGAGTTAACTTTTGTATTTAGGGCAAAGAAGAGATCCGACTTCCTTCGATTGCACGTGGCTATTCAGTGGTCCCAGCAGCACTGATTAAAAAGACTGTTCTTTCCCCCACTGATTTATCTTAGAACCCTTGTGGAAAATCAGCTGACCACAAATGGGAAAGTTTATTTCTGGACTCTCAATCGTGCCCTATTGATTTACATCTTTATTCTTATGCCAGAAGCACACTGTCTTGATGACTGGAAAGTGTTTGAATAGAGAACTGTGAGTTCGACTTTCTTCTTCTTTTTCAAGATTATTTGGTTATTCTGGTTTGCCCTTAGGTTTTTTACATGAAATTTAACACTATATTTCAAACCCCTGGAAGACTGTTATCTCTCTCTCTCTCTTTTTTTTAAGGGATTTTATTTATTAGAGCACCTGAGTGGCTCAGTCGGTTAAGCGTCTGCCTCTGCCTCAGGTCATGATCCCATGGTCCTGGGATGGAGCCTGGAGTCCCCTCCTTGCTCAGCCGGGAGCCTGTTTCTCCCTCTACGGGGGGGGGGGGGGGGGGCTCTGGGCTTGATCCCAGAGCCCTGAGTTCATGACCTGAGTGGAAGGCAGACATTTAACCAATTAAGCCTCCCAGGCACCCCTCTTCTCTTTTCTTTTTGTATTTCTCTGCCAGCCAGTAAGGCCAGCTTCCTCTCTAATTCTTACTACTTCTCAATTTCTCCTTCGTCTTCCTTAGTGGTCCAGAGGTCTCTTATTTCCCACCAGCCAAGTGTCCCAACTCGGAGTTGCTTACCACCTACAGGGGCAAACCCCCCACAACGCCCCCCATGAACAGCGCTTCCCGCACTCCCACCCTCATGTGACCCCTCTTGGTAGAACATGGACAAGCTCCGTGACTCTTTTTAACCCACAGAAAGTGCTGAATGTGAGGTTTCCAAGCCCAGGCAGTAAGAAGTTCTGCTTGTCTGTTTTTTGAAAGCCTTGAGAAGCCTCGTAAGAACTCCAGCCAACCCTGTGGAAAGAACATGCGAAGAGGCCACACAGGCAGATACAAGACTATATGGAGAGGGAGGGAAGGCCAGGTGTCCCAGGGTCCTGCTTGAGCCTAGCTGCCCCCAGACAAGAACTGGCTAGCTGAGCCCAGTCAACTCATAGGATCAGGACACATAATACCACCATGTTTGTTTCAAGCCACTAAATTTTGTGGTGGTTTGCTACGTGGCAATAGATAAACAGAAGTCCCAGCTAAGTCCAAAGATAAATAGTGAATTACTTAACCTAAGACTTAGTTTTCTAATCTGTAAAATGGAGATGATGGTGAGGATAATCGTAGAACATCACTCACAGGGTTTTCGTGAGGATTAAATGAGATCATGTGTGCAAATCTCTTAGCACAATACCTGGCACAAAGCAGACAGATGATAAATGATAGCAATTTTTTTTTAAGATTGTATTTTTAAGTCATCTCTACACCCAATGTGGAGCTCGAACTCACAACCCAGAGGTCAAGAGTCGAATGCTCTGCTGACTGAGCCAGCCAGGGGCACCTTGCTATTATCATTTTTAATTAAAAAAAAATTGTTCAGTCCGGTTCAGTGGTACACATCCAAGCTGTGATAAGAGAGTGAGGCATAAAGATTCAAGTTAATTGTCAAAGTCATAGATTTTAAGTGGAGTTTCCACAAAACCCGGTGGGATCACTCACTGCCTTAGCTGTTGAAATGATTCATTACAAGTTCCTGTACAACTCATGCACCAGTAAGAAAAAACATAAATATACAAAAGAAGGACACAAACAAGACAAAACCTGCCCAGGGCACAGCGGGAAGACCGGAAATTCCACAGCGGGCACCAGAATCCAGGGAGGCTGGAATTTATATTCGGTCTGAGTGGTGGTGAACTTTCGGTTAGAATCATAGAATGAGCTGGAAGATTATCTCATCCCTCAATTTATTTATTTTTCAAAGATTCTGTTTTATTTATTTGAGAGAGTGAGAGAGCACAAGCAGGGGGAGTGGCAGGCAGAGGGAGAAGCAGACTCCCCACTGAGCAGGGAACCCAAAGTGGGGCTTGATCCCAGGACCCTGGGATCATGACCTGAGCCGAAGGCAGACACTTAACCATCTGAGCCACCCAGGCGCCCCTAATCCCTTAATTTATACATGAAGAAACTCAGGTAGTTGATGACAGCTTCAGACCAAGCATCCAGGCCTCCAGCTTTTCTCTTTTTTCAAACTTAACAGTATTTGTTGTTCTTTCCTAATTTTACCCAGGACCGTTGTTTTTATTTTTATTTAATTTAATTTAATTTTTTTAGGGGCGCCTGGATGGCGCAGTCGTTAAGCGTCTGCCTTCGGCTCAGGGCGTGATCCCGGTGTTCTGGGATCAAGCCCCACATCAGGCTTCTCCGCCAGGAGCCTGCTTCTTCCTCTCCCACTCCCCCTGCTTGTGTTCCCTCTCTCGCTGGCTGTCTCTATCTCTGTCGAATAAATAAATAAAATCTTTTAAAAAAAATTATTTTTTTAAGTAGGTTCCATGCCCAACGTGGGGCTAGAACTCATGACCCTGAGATCAAAGAATCAGATGCTCTACCAACTGAGCCAGCCAGGTGTCTCAATGACTATTGTAAGCACACAAATATTATAAAACTGTAAAACTTAGAAAGGGAGGGAACCTTGCAAATTCCAGCTCCCGGAAATAAATATTGTTAATAGTCGGTTTTTCTGACTCTTAGTTAATAAAGTTAATAAAGGTTCTTAGGTTTGAATATCACCGACAAATCTACATTCATCCAAGAAGGAAGCAGGATATTCACAGGCAGCAAGGACAGGAAACAAATACCAATCATTTCACTAGAGCTATAATACACCCACATAAGATGACCTCAATCCAGAGTAGTAGCCTTACGAATGAGGCAATAATATAATAAAAGTCCATGTAGTTAGTTTCATGGTTAGGGACACAGGCTTTGAAGCCAGTGCCAGATTCAAACCCAAAGCTGTGCGGTTACTGGCTAGGGTAGCCCTGAATCTTACCAACCTCTCTGAGCTTCACTTTCCTCATTTTGAAATCAGAGTCAGTAATGGGCCCTACTTTGCGGACTGCAGTCAGGATAAAACACAACCGCGGATTTAAAGTATTAGCACATCGGGTGCCTGGGTGGCTCAGTTATTAAGCATCTGCCTTCAGCTCAGGTCATGATCCCAGAGTTCTGGAATCGAGCCCCGCGTCGGGCTCTCTGCTCAGTGGAAAGCCTGCTTCTCCCTCTGTGGCTCCCCCTGCTTGTGCTCTCTCTCTCTCTGACAAATAAATAAAAACTTAAAAAAAAATAAAATAAGGGGCGCCTGGGTGGCGCAGTCATTAAGCGTCTGCCTTCGGCTCAGGGCGTGATCCCAGCGTTCTGGGATCAAGTCCCACATCAGGCTTCCCCACTGGGAGCCTGCTTCTTCCTCTCCCACTCCCCCTGCTTGTGTTCTCTCTCTCGCTGTCTGTCTGTCAAATAAATAAATAAAATCTTTAAAAAAAATAAAATAAGATAAAATAAAGCATTTGCGTACGGGGTCTGCAATATTGGAAGCTCTCTGTAACGTATGTGCCAATGTCACCTTAACTTTTTTTTTATATTGAGGAATAATTGACATACAACATTATATTGGTTTCAGGTACGACATAAAAATTTGATATTTGTTGGGGCGCCTGGGTGGCGCAGTCATTAAGCGTCTGCCTTAGGCTCAGGGCATGATCCCAGGGTCCTGGGATTGAGCCCCACATCAGGCTCCTCCGCTGGGAGCCTGCTTCTTCCTCTCCCACTCCCCCTGCTTGTGTTCCCTCTTTTGCTGGCTGTCTCTGTCAAATAAATAAAATAAAATCTTAAAAAAAAAAAGATTTGATATTTGTGTATATTGCAAAATGATCACCACAACGAGTCTAGTTAACTCTATCATTGTACATAGTTACGGAATTTTTTTCTTGTGGTGAGGACTTTTAAGATTTACTCTCTTCGCAACTTTCAAATATGCAATACAGTATTATTAGCTAGAGTCACCATGCTGTACATTACATGCCCAGGACTTGTTTATTTTATAACTGGAGGTTTGTACCTTTGGACCTCCTTCACCCATTTTGCCCACCCTCCACCCCCCGCCTCTAGGAACCACCAATCTGTTCTCTGTATCTATGAGCTTTTTTTTTTAATGATTCCATATATAAGAGAAATCATACGGTACTTACCTTTTTCTCCCTGACTTATTAGCATAATACCCTCACAGTCCATCTATGTTGTCCAAATGGCAAGATTGCATTCTTTTTTATGGCTCAATAATTTCATTCTTTTTTGTGGTTCAATAATATTCCTTTTTCTTTTTTTTTTTTAAGATTTTATTTATTTATGGGGCGCCTGGGTGGCACAGCGGTTTAGCGCCTGCTTTCGGCTCAGGGCGTGATCCTGGCGTTATGGGATCGAGCCCCACATCAGGCTTTTCCGCTATGAGCCTGCTTCTTCCTCTCCCACT
The DNA here is from genome assembly GCF_024610735.1 of Ursus americanus. Classification (NCBI taxonomy): domain Eukaryota; kingdom Metazoa; phylum Chordata; class Mammalia; order Carnivora; family Ursidae; genus Ursus; species Ursus americanus. Next base: position 18,910,595 of record NC_142156.1, on the reverse strand, counting down.
CCCCCTGCTTGTGTTCCCTCTCTCGCTGGCTGTCTCTGTGGAATAAATAAATAAAATCTTTAAAAAAAAAGATTTTATTTATTTATTTATTTCACAGAGAGAGAGAGAGAGAGAGAGAGAGCCAGCGAGAGAGGGAACACAAGCAGGGGAAGTGGGAGAGGGCGAAGCAGGCTCCCAGCGGAGCAGGGAGCCCAATGCGAGGCTTGATCCCAGAACCCTGGGATCACGCCCTGAGCCGAAGTCAGACGCTTAATGACTGAGCCACCCAGGTGCCCCAATAATATTCCATTTATATACATACATTTTTTTTTATCCATTCATGTGCCTATGAACACTTAGCTTTTTCCCATATCTTGGCTATTGTGAACAGCGCTGCAAGGAACATGGGTGTGCAGATATCTTTCAAGTTAGTGTCTTCATTTTCTTCGGATAAACACCCAGGACTGGAATTGCTGGATGGTATGGTATTTCTTTTTTTAATTTTTTGAGAAACCTCCATATTGTTTTCCATAGCGTTTGCACCAATATCCATTCCCACCAACAGTGCGAGAGGATTTCCTTTTCTCCACATCCTCACCAACACCTGTTATTTCCTGTCTTCTTGATAACAGCCATTCTAACAGGTGTGAGGTGATATCTCATCGTGGTATGGATTTACATTTCCCTGATGATTAGTGATGCTGAGCACTTTTCATGTACCTCTTTGTCATCTATACGTCTTCTTCAGAAAAATGTCTATTCAGGGGTGCCAAGGTGGCTCAGTCCGTGAAGCATCTGCCTTGGGCTTGGGTCATGATCCTGGGGTCCTGAGATCAAGCCCCATATTAGGTTCCCTGCTTAGCAGGGAACCTACACCTCCTTCTCCCTCTGCCCCTCCCGCTGCCCAAGCTCTCTCTCTCTCTTTCAAATAAATAAATAAAATCTTTTAAAAAATGTCTATTCAGATTCTCTGCCCATTTTTTTTTTAAAGATTTTTTTATTTATTTATTCGACAGAGAGAGACAGCCAGTGAGAGAGGGAACACAGGCAGGGGGAGTGGGAGAGGAAGAAGCAGGCTCATAGCGGAGGAGCCTGATGTGGGGCTCGATCCCAGAACGCCGGGATCACGCCCTGAGCCGAAGGCAGACGCTCAACCGCTGTGCCACCCAGGCGCCCCCTCTCTGCCCATTTTTTAATCAAACTGTTTTGCTGTTAATTTGTATTAATTCTTTATATATTTTGGATATTAACCCCTTGTCAGATATATAATTTGCAGATATTTTCTCCCATTCAGTATCTTGCCTTTTCATGTTGTTAATGGTTTCCTTTGCTGTACAGAAGCTTTTTAGTTTGATGTAGTCCCACTTGTTCATTTGTGCTTTTTTGCCTTTGCTTTTGGTGTCAAATCCAAAAAATCATTACCAAGACCAAGGTCAAGGAGCTTAATGCCTACGCATTCTTCTAGGAGTTTTATGGTTTCAGGTCACATGTTCAAGTCTTTAATCTATTTTAAGATTTATTTTTTTTTAAGATTTTATTCATTTATTCATTTGACAGAGAGATAGCAAGAGAAAGAACACAAGCAGGGGGAGCAGCAGAGGCAGAGGGAGAAGCAAGCTCTCCACCAAGCAGGGAGCTCGATGTGGGGCTCGATCCCAGGATGCCGGGATCATGACCTGAGCCGAAGGCAGACGCCCAGTGACTGAGCCACCAGGTGCCCTAAGATTTGTTTATTTTAAAGAGAGAGAGGGAGAGTGCATGGGTGCTTGTGTGTGCATGGGGAGGGGCAGAAAGAGAGAATCTTCAAGCAGACTCCCCGCTGAGTGGGGAGCCTGATGCAGGGCTTAATTCCACAACCCATAAGACCATGACCTGAGCAGAAACCAAGAGTTGGACACCTAACCAACTAAGCCACTCAGGCGCCCCTTTATAAGGTTAATTTTTGTGTACAGAGGGAAGGAGGAAGGGAAAAAATAAGTTACTTTTAATGTACAGTGTAAGACAGTGGTCCAGTTTCATTCTTTGGCATGTGGCTGTCCAGTTTTCCCAATACCATCTGTTGAAGAGGTTGTCCTTTCCCCAGTGTATATTCTTGGCTCCTTTGTCATAAATTAATTGACCATATTTGCATGGGTTAATTTATGGGCTCTTTGTTCTATTCCACTGATCTATGTCTGTTTTTATGCCAACACCACACTGCTTTGATTACTATAGCTTTGGTATATAGTTTGAAATGAGGAATGTGATGACTCCAGCTTTGTTCTCCTTTCCCAAGATTGCTTTGGCTGTTCGGGGTCTTTTGTGGTTCTGTACAGAAAATTATTTTTTTTTTCTATTGAATTATTTGTTCTATTCTACAAAAAATGCTACTGGAATTTTTGCTTGTTCTATTTCTACAAAAAATGAATTATTGTTCTATTTCTACAAAAAATGCTATTGGAATCTTGATAGAGATCACATTGAATCTGTAGATTTCTTTGGGTAGTATAGACATTTTAACAATATTTGTTCTTCCAATTCATCAGCACGGAATATATCTTTTCATGTCTTTGTGTCTTCTTCATTGTCTTTCATCAATGTCCCATAGTTTTCAGTGTACAGGTGCTTCACCTCCTTGGTTAAATTTATTCCTGAGTATATTATTCTTTTTTATTTATTTTTTATTTTTTTAAAGATTTTATTCATTTATTTGACAGAGATAGAGACAGCCAGCGAGAGAGGGAACACAAGCAGGGGGAGTGGGAGAGGAAGAAGCAGGCTCCCAGCGGAGGAGCCTGATGTGGGGCTCGATCCCAGAACGCTGGGATCACGCCCTGAGCCGAAGGCAGATGCTCAACCGCTGTGCCACCCAGGCGCCCCATATTATTCTTTTTTTAAAAAAATATTTTATTTATCTATTTGACAGAGAGAGAGTGTGTGTGTGAGAGAGAGCACAAGAGGGCGGAGCAGCAGGCAGAGGGAAAGGGAGAAGCAGACTTCCCTCAGAGTAGCGAGCCTGATGCTGGGCTCAATCCCAGGATCCCGGAATCACGACTTGAGCCGAAGGCAGATGCTTAATTGGCTAAGCCAGGCAGGCGCCCGAAATTTCCTATTTTTAACTCAAAGTAGAAGTAACACATTTTAGAACCTCTTGCTCAGCAAGGATCATAGCCCAAATATAAAAGGGTAGAAATGTTCTATAGGGTTACACCCAATTATACTAAAGAGCAAAGAAATGATGTGTGAAATGGCAATCTGGGGTGAGGCACAGTTCAAAGTCTTCAAAGGTTCCATCCCTCAAAGTTTAATTTTCTGAAAATAGAGGCTTTTAAAATATCAGGCACATGCACTTAGTGGGGCGAGACTGTGGCAGGGCGGGGGGCGGGGGGAATAGGAGGATACGGGAACTCTCTGTACTTTCTGCTCAATTTTGCTGTGAATCTAAAACTCTAAAAAAAAAATAACGCTTATTGAATTTTAAGAATCACATACTTCAGGGGCGCCTGGGTGGTGCAGTTGGTTGAGCGTCTGACTCACGGTTTCAGCTCAGGTTGTGATCTCAGGGTTATGAGATCGAGCCCCACTTCGGTCTCCATTCTCAGCACAGTGTCTGCTTGACATTCTCTCTCCCTCTGCCTCTGCCCCTCCCACTTGCGTGCTCTCTCTCTCTCTCTCTGAAATAAATAAATTAATTAAAAAAAAATAAAACTCACATACTTCAAAATAAATTGCTTACTTGAGCACAGAAGCCTATCAAAGTCCAAAACAAACAAAAACCCCAATTTATTGTAACATACCACTGGCAATCCAAACCAGGTTCAAGTTTCCAAACATCTTATGAAATTGTATGCTGTTCTCAAGTATCTTTTCTCCTTTCTCCTAACTAGAGCTTCATTGCAAAGTGTGGAAAAGCAATCCATGTTTGTACAGAGTATATGGCAGGGAAGCATCAAATGCAACACGTCTGTCCTCATCAAATAGACAATTACTGTCTTTGTGTTTCCAAAGAAATCATATACATGCTACTGTTTCTTATGTCATATGCATGCTACTACTTCATAGTCGTTCTTAATATTTCTAGAAAACCATGCTGTTTAGCACAGGAAATTATTATTGCCGTTGTTGTTTTGTTCATTCTGTAAGCCAACCACCCAACAGTGAATTAATTCTCTCATGTTAAGCAGCCTTCCAAAGGGAAGCCCTCCACACTGCAGTAATTCACAAATGACAGTCGGCTTGCCTAAACTTATCCTTTACATTTAGGAAACTTTGTGGGTTCCTGTCTTCCCCAGGGGATTTTTATTACTTGTTTATGCAAACAGCAGATTGCATAAGAGCCTTGCTGGCTTTTTTTTTTTTTTAAGGGATTTCGTCGTTTCCTGGTAAGCACTCAGTCACCAGTTTCATCACCCCGACATGACATAAAGGCGGGAGCTGAACCTCGCGTTCACCACTCAGACACACACCTCTTTCCTTGAGCACTCACTAGGACCGGCTCGTTCCACTCATGAACCCACACCAGCAGCAGAATCATTTTCTGGAAATAGACAACAAGAACTGCTGTGTGTTCCGGGATGACTTCATTGCCAATGTGCTGCCACCGGTGTTGGGGCTCGAGTTTGTGTTCGGGCTCCTGGGCAATGGCCTTGCCCTGTGGATTTTCTGCTTTCACCTCAAGTCCTGGAAATCCAGCCGGATTTTCCTGTTCAACTTGGCCGTGGCTGACTTTCTCCTGATCATCTGCCTGCCATTCTTGACGGACAACTACGTGAGGAAGTGGGACTGGAGGTTCGGGGACATCCCTTGCCGGCTGATGCTGTTCATGCTGGCCATGAACCGCCAGGGCAGCATCATCTTCCTCACGGTGGTGGCCGTGGACAGGTACTTCCGGGTGGTCCATCCTCACCACGCTCTGAACAAGATCTCGAATCGGACAGCGGCCATTATCTCCTGCCTCTTGTGGGGTGTCACCATCGGCCTGACGGGTCACCTCCTGCACAAAAAAATGATCAGGAACCGAGACGCGAATTTGTGCAGCAGCTTTAGCATCTGCCATACCTTCCGGTGGCATGATGCCATGTTCCTCCTGGAGTTCACCCTGCCCCTGGGCATCATCCTGTTCTGCTCGGTCAGAATCATCTGGAGTCTGCGCCAGCGACAAATGGACAGACATGCCAAGATCAAGAGGGCCATCAACTTCATCATAGTGGTGGCCATCGTCTTCATCATCTGTTTCCTGCCCAGCGTGGCCGTGCGCATACGCATTTTCTGGCTCTTGCACACCACGGGCACGAGGAACTGTGACATCTATCGCTCCGTTGACCTGGCGTTTTTCATCACCCTTAGCTTCACCTACATGAACAGCATGCTGGACCCTTTGGTGTACTACTTCTCCAGCCCATCTTTTCCCAACTTCTTCTCCACCCTGATCAACCGCTGCCTGCAGAAGAAGACGCCACAAGAGCCAGATAATAACCAGAGCACAAGCATGGAGCTCACGGGGGATCTGAGTACTCTCAGGGGTGTACCAGACAATTTAGTGGCCCACCCTGGGGAGCCATGCGACCCGTCTTATCTGACCCCAGCTTCTCGCTAAATAACTGAGACAAGAAGAGAGATTGTCACCAAGAACCAAGGTCTCTGGGAAAATAGTTTGGCTTGGTGCACAGAGTACCATCATGAGACGTGACCTGTGGTTTCCTGGAACTTCCAGATTCAGAGAATAGGATTTAGAGGAGGCGTGTGGCAGAGTGGGCTGCCTGGTTGTGGAGCGTCACCAGAGGACTCTTGGGGGGAACAGAGAGTAAAGCTTCTGAAACTTCTGCTCAATCTCTGACACTCACGGAGCCGAAGACGGCAAAACTGTCCACACGTCTGCCAAGTAGAGCTGGAGCCAGGGAGACGCCCATCAGCACCTGTGATTCACTGGCCTCTTTCCCTCACCTGCCTGAGGCGGGGATGGTTCTCCGCTCCAGGGGGGATACCCAGTCTGTTGGTGGGCTCTAGCTGGGATAAGGAAATCTAAGTGGTTGGAGGGGAGTTATGGCCCCTGGGGGGAGGCCAGGAATCATTAAACAAGCCAATAGGTCACCCACATTCCATGGGACCAATTCATCTTTCAGCCAAGCTTTAGCCGAAAAGCACTGGGCAGAGAGACTCGCAAGCTTTGATTAATATCTGAGTTTCCGGTAGTGGTAAGAGAGGGTTTAGCCAGGGCAGGATGGAGCAAAACAGTCTTACTAAGAGAAAGGAAAGGCATTTGTGCAGTGCAGCTAATCCATTCCTCTCCTGTTGACACTAATTGGAATGCTGAGCGGCTAGAGGCTTCGGAGAAGGCAGCTGCTTCCCACTGCTGTTTGGTTTTGTCGTTAAAAGGGAAATGCTGCCCAGTGGTTAGAGGGAGAAGGGTCCTCCTGGTTCGTTTGCTTGTGTGTCTGTCCTTATACAAAATCCACCACTTCAATAAATTTTGATATGAGACGCACAGTCTGGTGTTGCATGTGTCTGGGTGATGGTTCACAGAAAGGGACTTCTTACTTAAGCGGAGACCTTTACTGGTTGTTAACTGTGTCCTGATAGAAAAATACCAAATACTGTCAAGTGAGGAAAGGAGGTAGATGCTGAGGTGCATCCAGAAAGAATTAAGTAAAAATTACACATGTGTTAGGACTAGGATGAGGAAGGGCTGGGAATAAGGAAAAATAATTTAATTTGGAAGGGTGGTGCACACACAGTTTCAGGAGCCCTGTACATTCTATTTAGAGTTGTGTGACTATTGCTATTACTATTTGTGTATTAGAAAAGGAATCGCGGGGCGCCGGGGGGTGGGGGCCCAGTCGTTAAGCGTCTGCCTTCAGCTCAGGGGGTGATCCCAGAGTCGTGGGACCGAGCCCCACATCCGGCTCCTCCGCTGGGAGCCTGCTTCTTCCTCTCCCACTCTCCCTGCCTGTGTTCTCTCTCTCGCTGGCTGTCTCTCTCTCTGTCAAATAAATAAATACAATCTTTAAAAAATAAAAATAAAAAAATAAAAAATAAAAAAGGAATCGGGACAGACGGGGGTGTTTTCATAGGAGGGAGGGAGAAGAAAGAATTTCCGATGGAATAGTTTCAGTTCCCAGTTCTGGGATGGAAAGGCGATGTACTGGTTTGAGTCTGTGATCAGTCCAAGTTTCTGTTACGCTTTCATCCCCAACCTGTCACTCCTTGATTCTTTAGCAAGATGAGTCTTGCTTTGCCATCCTGACTCAGATACAGATAAGAAAGGTAGCTATTCTGACTCCGAGCCATAGCTGAATGGCAGTCAATGAAGGACAAGAGACAGACATTCTGGTATTGAAGTGTTTTCAGAGCACTTTGCTTGTCCAGTTCTCCTGTTGATTCCTAGAAGTAGAAAGTCAAAGCAGAGGAAGAGATGGGAGAAATGAGCTGAGAGGAAAGGAGTGGTTCCCCAGCCTCAAATGATGAGTCAGCAGGGAGCCCGGCTGTCAAACTGACTTGTTCAGAACCAACTCACATTCATTCGTTTGCTCAGGAGTTCCATCAGCTTTTTAAAATTTATTTATTTATTTATTTATTTATTTATTTATTTATTTATTTTTAAAGCAGGCTCTATGTCCAATGTGGGGCTTGAATTCACGACCCTGAGATCAAGAGTTGCCACGTTTTACAGACTGAACCAGCCAGCAGCACTTCCGTCAGCTTTTAGGTATTAAGCACCGACACTGTGCCAGATGCTGCTCTGGGTGGCTGGTGGAGATAGAACACGGAACAAGGTACCTAACACCCTCTTCTTATAGAACTCACATTCAAAGTGGGGAGGCAGACAGGAAAGTAGTAAAACAATGAATGGAAAGGGAATTGGGGGTAACTGGGAGTATTCTGAAGATGGCAAAGCAGGCTCACAGGCTTAAAAGGGAGGGGCCTGGGATGACTGGGAAGGTAGGTCTCTCTGAAGAAGTGGCCTTTAGCTGAGCCATAAATGACAAGACACAGCAGAAATCTGCAAAATCTGTAAAAATCTGGGGGAAGGGCATTCTAGCCAGTGGTGATGGTAAGCGCAAAGGCCCTGAGGTGAGCATTCATTTGGGGCATGTGAGTGTATTTGTTTCCTAGGGCTGCCATAACAAAGTACCGATTTGGCAGTTTAAAACAACAAAAATGTATTCTCTTACAGTTCTGGAGGTCGGAAGTCCAAACTAAGGTGTTAGCAGTGTTGGTTCCTAATGGAGGCACTGAGGGAGAATCCGTTGCATGCATCCCTCACTGCTAGCTTCTGGTGGCTATTGGCAATTCTTGGCACTGTATTACTACCACAAATATTTATAAAGATATGTTGTTTTAGAAACTAAATCTTGGGGTGCCTGTGCCTCAGTCAGTTAAGTGCCTTCAGCTCAGGTCATGATCTCGGGGTCCAGGGATTGAGCCCCGCATCGGGCTCCCTGCCTGGTGGGGAGCCTGCTTCTCCCTTTCCCACTGCCCCTCCCTACCACTCATGCTATCTCTCTGTCTCTCACACACACTCTGTCTCTCTCAGATAAATAAATAAAATCTTTAAGAAAAAGAGAAAAATCTTTTTAAAAATCACAATTAGTCATGTCTATAAAATAAGATCATCATCCTTGATCATCTATAATATTTATTAAGAGAGGAGTCTCCTACTAAGTATTTCTGTTTCCCTATCCAGATGAATGCCAACATTAATTTAAAATGGGAGCAAGCAGGGACACCTGGCTGGCTCCATCGGCAGAGCATGTAGCTCTTGAGCTCAGGGACATGAGTTCAAGCCCCACATTGGGCATAGAACTTGCTTTTTAAAAAATTAATTAATTGATTGATTAATTAAAATAAAATGGGAGCAAGCAATGTTATTCTGGACGAAGCCAATGGTGTGTTCCATTCATTCTCAAACTGTGGTACAGCATATGTGTGTGCTATCTATATATTGGAAGAGGCAGTTATTTATTTTTAAGATTTTAATTTTTTTAAGTAATCTCTACACCCAACATGGGGCTCAAAGTCACAACCCTGTGATTGAGAGTCACATGCTCCACCAACTAAACCAGCCAGGCACCCCTGGAAGGGGCAGTTATAATCATATATGCATTGATTTTCCATTACTTCCTCTTTATTTTGGAGGGTACCAGTTTGGGGGGGGTCATAAGTTCTAGGAGTTTATTATATAAAAAGTAGGGCCTCATTTTAACTGCTCCCAAACAATCTCTTCTAAACTTGAAGAGATCATCCCTAAGTCTAGAACCATAAAACTGGGGCTTTAAACTAATGTTTCTGATTTGATGAACTCCCTTACCTTTCCAAATTTATTAGTCTATCTGATCCACGGTGCCTTGCCTGAAGAGAGGGATCTAACTCACACCTAGGATTCTGGTCCTTAACACATCTTGTAGTTTCATTTTCAACATATTTCCTGATTATGATCTGTCGCTCTGTTGGCCGTCCCGCTTACAACAAGCGGCTGTCTTCCCAGATGGTCCTGACCCCTTTCTTCCCCCACTTTGCTTCTGTAATCAGAATTTTGCTGAGGAATTGGTTACCCGTGGTACCTTGGCCTGAGGTGGCATTTGGTGGCGTCACTAAGTACCAGAAATTGATCATTTACCAACCAAATCAATCCATGGGTCGTCTCCTACTCCCCCATCTTTTGGTTTGAATTGGGAACTTCTTCAAAGCAGAACTGGAATTTTGATGAAATTCTTTGATGACTGAGGCTCGGCTGTTAGGGTTACCGCCAAGTTCCTGGGAAGGAAATTCTTTTTTTTCCCCTCATTGTAGTAAGAAGATGCCTTACTATAATTGTTTAACTCGAGGACCTCATAAATTCAAGTATCTGAAACACACTTCAAATTAGCTTAAGCACGGGGCGCCTGGGTGGTGCAGTCGTTAAGCGTCTGCCTTCGGCTCAGGGCGTGATCCCAGCGTTCTGGGATCGAGCCCCACGTCAGGCTCCTAGGCTGGGAACCTGCTTCTTCTTCATCTCCCACTCCCCCTGCTTGTGTTCCCTCTCTCACTGGCTGTCTCTCTCTGTCAAATAAATAAATAAAACCTTTTAAAAAAATTAGCTTAAGCAAAAAATGAAAAATCAGAAGAGAGGAAAGATACTGGCATGTCTCACAGAAACTGAGAGAGAGTTAAAGCAGGGTCGGGCAACGCCAGGGGACCAGCTCAGGGCCCTTCAGCCTAGCTCTTAGCCATAAACCTGAATTAACCCCTCCATACCTGTGTCTCTCCAGACGGACTTTCACAGGAGAGAATCTGACTGGTCCCAAACCACTCTCTATAAAAGAGTGACGGGGGCGCCTGGGTGGCACAGCGGTTAAGCGTCTGCCTTCAGCTCAGGGCGTGATCCCGGCGTTACGGGATCGAGCCCCACATCAGGCTCCTCTGCTATGAGCCTGCTTCTTCCTCTCCCACTCCCCCTGCTTGTGTTCCCTCTCTCACTGGCTGTCTCTATCTCTGTCAAATAAATAAATAAAATCTTAAAAAAAAATAAAATAAAAAAAAATAAAAAAAATAAAAGAGTGATGAAGTCATGAAGAGTCACACAACAGCGGTGCAAAGGGTATTTTAAAAAGTACTATTTGGGTAAAGACATGCCCTCTGCCAGGCATTCCTCAGATAACACTGCAGATCACTTTCCATGCCACTCATGCACAGCATGTTTGGACTTTCAGTGGATCTCAATTCTCTTGCTGCCATGTTATAAGATGGTGATCCCAAATAACGGAAAAGTAATCAGTCACCTTTGGAAGCCACACAGTTCATGCACCCCAAACCCATTTGGATGTGGACCTCCAGATGTGAGTTCTAGAGACCTTCAGAAAGTCTTCCTGGAGAATTAAAGTCTTTGTAATTTTATATACTGCTTCATAAACTTGGGGCAAAAAATACTCTTTGGCAGGCTTAACTGCAGGGAATACCTGGCCATGACGCTCTGTTCACTATGTTTTGTGTCTTCTACGACAAATGAAACATGACTATTTCGCAACTGGTGTTGTTGCTCTTCTCTTAGAGTTCAAATTTAAGATTTGGCCACCTTGTCTCTTTAGGGAGAAGGGGTTTTCATGTGGCATTACAAACGTCAGGCCTGACCTATAGTCCACAATCCCACGGCCCTGGCAAATGCAAGGCAAGCACTTCTATGCTCTTAACAAATACTGATACACTCAGTGTTCTGGCCACACCCACAGAGGGATTTACAACCACCCACAGGTATTGGGAACAGTACATGACATTCCCTATACAATCAAAAAGAAGAAAATGTGAATTGACCTACTGATGTCATCAGGTTGAAAAACTGGTTTTTTTTTTTAACATGTTTACAAAATATCCCTCCTCTTGATTATGATACTTTAGAAGGAAAACGGTACTGATGATCAGCTGTTTTTTTAATTAAAAAACAATTTTAAAGTAATCTCTATACCCAGCATGGGGCTCAAACTCACAACCCTGAGATCAAGAGTCCCATGCTCTACCGACTGAGCCCGCCAGGCTCCCCTGCTTTTGGTTTTCATAAAGCACGATGAGGCAAAGACAGACCTGCAGTAAGAGAGACACTGCTTTCATTAGCACCATCATTTGGTTGCCGCTAGGTATATCTAAGATTTACTCGCCTGTCAGACACGGAGCTAAGTATTTTATGCAGGTAATCTCACTTCATCCTCCCAATAACTTCATAGGGGAGGTGCTATTTCCATTTCACAGATAAGGGAACTGAGGCTCAGAGAGTTTGAATAGTTTGCCTGAGGTCAACAGTCTATGAGTGAGGGACCAAGAGAACAGAGGCCAGCGGTCTGACTCTAGAGTCTTTGCCTTTAAAATTCTGAAAAAATGCAAAATAGGAGATGAGCAATGTGAACTGAAAAAGGTAGGGTAAATACCTGGACACATCAATAGTCCCAGAACTTTCCAGGCTGCCCAACAACTTAGGCGCCCAGGCACCCCCAGGTCCAGGCTGGGGTCATGTACTTAAGCTGCCCAGCACAGTACCTTGCACATGGAGGGTGGTCTGGATGTTAGTTTCCCTTTTCCAAAGCTAACTGGTGATTGGCCCCTTCCTTCCTCTTTGAAGGTCCTTCTTGTCTTTCTAAAGCAGCTACCATTTCATAAGGAGGCAGATCAGGGATATTCACTGTAATATCATTTGTAATAGTAAAAAAGAGGAAAAAACCTACGTGTCCATTAGTAAGGGAAGAGATACATAGGGATACAGGCTCCCAGTGGAATACTAAATAGCAGTGAAAAGAAATGAACCGGAGGTACTTGTATCAGTAGGACTGAATCTTGAGCATAATATCTAGAGCAAAAACCAAGTTGTCAAAAGGTACACTCAGAGGCGCCTGGGTGGCTCAGTCAGTTAAGTGTCTGCCTTTGGCTCAGGTCATGATCCCAGAGTCCTGGGATTGAGCCCTGCTTCTCCCTCTCCCTCTGCCCCTCCCTCTGCTCCTGCTCTCTTTCTCAAATAAATATATAAATGTTTGTTTTTTTTTTTTAATCTGGGTGGTAGGAACATGAGTGTTTAAAGGATTTTTATTCTTTTTATTTTTAAAGATTTTTATTTATTTGACACAGAGAGAGAGATAGGACAAGCAGGGGGAGTGGCAGGCAGAGGGAGAGGCAGACTCCCGGCTGAGCAGGGAGACCAATACGGGGATTGATCCTAGGACCCTGAAATCAGGACCTGAGCCAAAGGCGGACGCTTCATTGACTGAGCCGCCCAGGCGCCCCTGAATTTTTATTCTTTATGAGCATTAGGGTGTAAGTACACACATGTGTGCACACTTAGATCAACTGACAGGACTTCGGGGCAGACAGTGTCACCCATGCTGTTGATGAGGCCCCATCTGACCAGATTCAGCTTATCCTCCACCTTCTTTTGCATCCCTGCCCCCAGATACCCTTTATGTTTTAAGGATTTTATGGCTAGCCACTTGGGAAACAGATAAAAGGTAACCAAAAATAAGCTTGTTTATAAAAAACTAATAAGATTAAAAACTCACAAAATGACCATGGAAAACTTAACACTGGAAGAAGCCAGACACAAAAGGCCACATGCTGTATGAGTCCATTCATATGAAATGTCCAGAACAGGTAAACCCATAGAGACAGAAGGTAGATTGGTGGTGGCTGCCAGGAGCTGGGGGAGGGGAGAATGGGGAGTGATTGCTAATGGGTATGGGGTCTCCTTTTGGGGTGATGAAAACGTTTGGGAACTAGACAGAGGTGGTGTTTGCACAGCATCGTGAAGACGCTAAATGGCGCTGTGCAGTTCACTGTAAAATGGTTCATTTTATGTTATGTGAATCTCACCTGATTGAAACTAACAAAAAATGCTTGGGAGCAGAATCTGTCAAGGAACTGTCCCTTCCTCTAGCGCATCCTCGCTCCCATCCCCCACTCCTCCATCTGTCCCCAGTCCTCTCCTATGTCAGGCAAGACCTCTGCCCCAGAGACGATGAAGGGGCAGTTAGGGCAGGATATTAAGTATCAGCCAGTGTCTACTGTGATTGCTGGTAACCTCTAGATAGGGTAATTCTCATACAAATGTTTTCCTTACTCTTAGAACCCCTTGGAGCGTGACATGGAGCCACAGCATCTGACTGAATTGCTTTGTTGAAATCCTAACCCCCGGGACCTTCGAATGTGACAGTATTTGGAGATAGGTTCCTTAAAGAGGTAATTAAGTTAAAATGAGGTCATTAGGATAGCCCGAATCCCACAGGGCTGGTGTCGTTATAAGAAGAGGAGGTTAGGGGGCACCTGGGTGGCGCAGTCGTTAAGCGTCTGCCTTTGGCTCAGGGCGTGAGCCCAGAGTTCTGGGATCGAGCCCCACATCAGGCTCCTCCTCTGGGAGCCTGCTTCTTCCTCTCCCACTCCCCCTGCTTGTGTTCCCTCTCTCGCTGGCTGTCTCTGTCAAATAAATAAAACAAAATCTTTAAAAAAAAAGAAGAAGAAGAGGAGGTTAGGACACAGACAGGCACACAGAGGGAAGTCCATGTGAGGACGCAGAGAGAAGACAGCCATCTACAAAACAAGGAGAGAGGCCTCAGAGGAAACACCACCAACAAAAACATGTTGACCTTGGACCTGTGGCCTCCAGGACTGTGAGAACTAAATTCTTGTTTAAGTCCCCAGTCTGTGGACCTTTTTCATGGTGGCCCTCGCAGACTCACAGGGTCTGATCACCCTTCTTACATACTTCAGTCAGCTGTGGTTCCAGAGCTCAGCTGGAACGCCCTATGTGTTTATTTGAAACCACTTATCACCTATAAATCTGAAGAGAATTTGACATAAGGCCCGCTGTGCTACACAGCAGAGAAATTCAACTTTGGAAAAAGAAGGCTAACAGTAAGGGCAGGTTGACTTTTCACAGGCAAACATTGACCAACTGCTTCTCTCTCTTCCTCTACCTTTTGTTTGATGATGGAAACCAATCTCGGAATTTATTAAAATGCATATTTTAAAAACTTGAATGAGAGAAGAAAGTCACACGGCTCTCTAGAGTTCCTGTAGAGGCTGACATTTCAGTCATGATTTTAAAAATATATATCTTGGGGTGCCTGGCTAGCTCAGTCGGTAGAGCATGGGACTCTTGATCTCAGGGTCATGAATTCAAGTGCCATGTTGGGTGTACAGCTTACATTTATTTATATATATATATATATATATATATATATATATATATATATATATATATATATATATATACTTAACTACTAAACTTAACTACTTAAAATTACTATAACTTAACTACTTAACTACTTAAATTACTTAAGTAGTTAACTACTGAACTACTAAACTACTAAACTCTTAGCTCTTAACTACTTAACTCTTGACTACTAAAATTACTACAGTCAATCCAAGAAAAAAAAAAAAGCCTTCCTCAATATTCTTATCCACTGTTATTTCTAACAAAGAATAATATTCACATAAAACTCCTAATGATTATTTTCCTAAAACAAAAATTGAATTGTATCTCTTTTCCTACTTCAGAAACCTTCAATTATCAGTAGAATAAAATTCAAACTCAGCATGGCCTTCCCCTACCGGACGGCGTGGTACCAGCATGGTATGTCGGAAGTGGACAAGAATGGCCTTTAGAATCAGATGGTCCCGGGATGAAATTCCAGCTGTACAACCGGTGGGTGGTCAGGCGCCTGGGACAAAGAGAATGAAAGAGGTTCAGGACCGTTCCAGCTTTTGCAGCCCCTGATTTACTTTCTTACTGAGATCTAGTTTACATACTATAACATTCACTTTTTTTTTTTAAGGCTACTTATTTTATTGAGTATCTTGTGCTGAACACTTTCTGACATTCAGACACATGCCTAGAAGGGCTGAGAGGGTCCGGACAGGCAGGGCACACAAATCTGAATTACATCAATTCTCCTTCGTGTTTTCCCAATGAGGACTCAGCCAGCGATTTCCTGCACTTCTCGACTGCCCTGTGGTCAGTCCTTTATTACTGATAGAGTGAAACAAAGACAGAATTGAGGAGAACCAAGCAACTGACAGAGAGAAGCCTGAGAAACCCCTGAGAGAGACGGACCTGTGATTCTAGCCGCTGCAGGTAAGTCCCCCGTGGGTGACCAGGTGTCCTTGGTCAGGATTGGCTTCTAGACACACTGCCTGGATTCCCAGCCACCCGAGCCGTTTTTCAAGGAACCAGTATGCCGTGCAACTCCCAATGACCCCAGCATCAAGCTCTCAACCTTGGTCCAGCCCAGGACAACTACCCAAACCATACTTATACTTGGTCTTGGCCAAAAGGCTGGGAAATGATAAATCCACCCTTGTAAAGTGGTTTGTAGTATAATCACAGTGGTGTGCAGCCATCCCCTCTGATTCCAGAGCTTCTTCATCATCCCCCCAAAAGAAACCTTATATCTATTAGCAGTCCTATAGAGTTCCTGAAGCCCTGACAAACACCAATCTACCATCTCTCTTCATGGTCATGATCTATTTTTAAAAATGAAGAAATGCAGGGTGCCTGGGTGACTCAGTCAGTTGGGTGTCCGACCCCTGATTCTGGCTCAGGTCATGGTCTTAGGGACTTAGGTCTTAGGGTCTTAGGATCAAGCCCCATGTCAGGCTCTGCACTGGTTGTACAGTCTGCTTGGGGTTCTCTCCTTCTCCCTCTGCCCACCCCCTCCCCGCTCTCTTGCTCTCTCATAAATAAATAAATAAATAGATAGATAGATAGATAGATAGATAAATAAATAAAATCTTTTTTAAAAAATGAAGAACTGCTGGAGACCTGGTTGGCTCAGTGGGGGGAGTATGCAACTCTTGATCTTGGGGTTGTGAGTTCGAGCTCCACATTGAGTGTAGAGCTTACTTAAAAATAATGAAAAAATGCCATAACAGGGTTAGAAAAATTGGGGGAGGAGGATTTAGAGGGGGAAAATGTCTGAATCAAGGCTTCCTTTCCCCAACCTGGTTTAGGTGTTTCTTTTGGGGTTGGGTCCAACAGGTGTAAATGAGGCCTTGGGCTCTCTGGGGTATTTGTGGGGAAACTCATGAGGCACTTTCTCTCCTACCCATGTGCTGGCCAGGAGACCAGAAAATGGCACTTAGCCTAGATATGAAGACCAGCGTGGTGGTTAAAATATATCCACAAATGCTTTGACATGTGCCCCTTCAAAAGATGGAGTCTAATTTTCCTCTGGTTAAATGTGGGTCAGACTTAGTGACTTTCTTTTCATAAATAGAATGTGGTAGAAGTGATGTTTTGTGACTTCCAAAGCTGGGCATTAAAAGCTTCTGTCTCCCTCCCTTCCTCTTTCTCTCACTCTCTCTCTCTCTCTGTCTGGCACACTACATTGAGAGGAAACGCAGGCCACATGGAGAGACCATGTGGGACTGCTCTGGCTGATACTTCCAAACTGGACCCTGGGTGGACAGACAGCATCCACAGCCAGCCGAGCCACCTTGAAGAGCATGTGACGTGGGCTCAGGGCCTCATGGTAAGAAGGGCCTGGGGTTTGTTCTAATGCTCTGTCACCAGCACCTTGAAACTCCTTTTTTTTTTTTTCCTTAAGTCATCCTACACCTAACGTGGGGCTCAAACTTATGACGCCAAGATCAAGAGTCACATGTTCTACTGACTGAGCCAGCCAGGCACCCGAGCACTTTGAAATTCCTAAAACTTTTTAAACCAGTTTATTGAGATATAATTCATATAATAGAAAATTCATCCATTTAAAGTGTGCGGTCCAGGGGCGCCTGTCTGAATTCCTGGCTTGTGGAAACCGTCAGAGATAATAAATGATTATTGTTGCTTTAAGGCGCTGTGTTTTGGGGTAATTTGTTTTATAACAATAGATAGGTAAAGCAAGCAGAAAATAGTGGATTCTGGCAAGAGCCTCCAGGTCTGTGGGTTCTCCAGGAGGAAGTTTCCCTTGGCTTCAATGAGCATTCTGGGTCTTCTCGACTTCCCAAAGCTGAAATTAAAGGAGCTAATCACCCTCAGGACACATGAGAATGGCACCAATATTTGCTGGCAGAGCAGACAGCACCATTGCCATTTTCCTCTCTCCGGGTGACCTAGTGGAGAGTCCAAACCCAGTCGGGCTTCAACTAATGGGGACATCATCACACATACCCAGTGTTTGTATCCAGTTTTTCCATAGGCTTCATTTTCTAGGGGTTTCAGTGTAAACAAACTCTTTCAATGACATTGGAAAGCAATTTGGTGGCCTGTAAGTTCAAGAAATCATTATCTTTAAGGAACAATCTCTTGTGAAGCTGCTTGGGTATAATATATGTATAAATATATCTGTATGATACATTATTTTTTGAAAATTCAGATCACCTATTTGGACTACACTCACACAGTTTATGACATACTTAAACATCCATGATCTTCCAGATGATTTTATTTTTATATTAAAAATATATTTTATAGGGGTGCCTGGGTGGCTCAGTTGTTAAGCTTCTGCCTTTGGCTCAGGGCATGATCCCAGGGTCCTGGGGTCGAGCCCTGCATCGGGCTCCCTGCTCAGCAGGGAGCCTGCTTCTCCTTCTGCCTGCCATTCCCCCTGCTTGTGCTCTTTCTCTCTCTCTCTGACAAATAAATAAATAAAATCTTTAAACAAACAAACAAACAAAACCCCCTAAACAATGAGGTTCCGAGAGCTTCTGGGTCATAAAGCATCTGTATGCTGGGAGACTGGTATACCCCAACTCCACAGGAATAGAAGCTTCTGTGCTCTGGACCCTTGCAGACCTTATCTATGTACCTCTTCATCTGGCTGTTCATCTATATCCTTTATAATATCCTTTTTCAGAAGCCAGTAATAATAAGTAAAGCACTTTCCTGAGTTCTTTGGGCAATTCTAGCAAATTATCCAACATGAAAAGGGGCCATGGAAACCCCTGATTCGGAGCTGATTGGTCAGAAGTTCAGGTGGCAACGTAGGACTTACAGTTGGCATTCGAACTGTCGGGGCAGTCGTGTGGGACTGAGCCCTTAACCTGTGGGGTCTGAAGCTAACTGCAGGTGGTTAGTGTCAAAATGGAACTGAATTCTAGGACACCCAGCTGATCCAGAGAGCTGGAGAACTGGTTAGTATGGAGAATAAAATCCACACATTCGTCAGAAGTGTAAAAGCAGATCACTCGTGTAGAGGAGCAGAGGCTGCTCTGCCAGCTTGCATGATGTAGGAAAGCCTCCATGATGAAAGCTCAGCCCCAACGAGCTGACCCCGAGGAATAACAGCCTATTAATGGGGCCCCAGCACCCAGAGACAGGAGGGCAGATACACCAAGCAGAACATGCATCACTGAAGTAGACAGAGACGCCTCTGTATTTAAAACAATCATAAACAAAAGCACCTCAGCCAATCCAAATACAGCACATAAAGAACTTTCCAGAGATGAAATACATGATTTTCACGATGAAGACACTTGTCTTGTGAGTTAAAAGTGAGTAGGGTCTTTACCCAGATCCAGGTTAGCAGTCCAAGAGATCAAGAGCAAGAAATGTCTCCAAGCACAGAGCAAAATTATAAAGAAACAGAAGTCTGTGGGGAAAGACAGAGTTGGTGGAGGGCTCCTGAAAAGTGAACATACACACAGTAGGAGTTTCCAAAATGAGAAGATGTGACAGATAAACAAATAATAGAAGAAAATTTCCCTGAAAGTAATGAAGACCAAAGATTGCAGAGTGAAGGGCTCCCTGAGTTCCAGGGCAGTCTGATGAGAGAAGATTCATACGTAAGCATGGGGCATATTCTGTAACAACCTTACAAGTATCAAGTGAAAAGCTGAAAATATTCACAAAGGAAAAGAATATCAGACTGGGATCCGATAGTGAACAATGACAGGGAACAGTATCTACAGGGAGGAGAGAAAGGACTGCACCCCAAGACTCTCTGTACAGTTGTCAAAATACTTGCATCTATTGAGGTGAAAGGAAGGCAGTCCAGGAGACCCAAGAATTCAGAGAATATAATCCCCATTGCTGTCTGAGGAAACTACCTGAGAAAAGCCTAGTCAAACCACAAGTAAACCTGCAAAGAAAACTGAGGAAGAAGGAAGAAGAAAGAAAGAGAAAACAGTGTTAAATATGTACACATGTGGGGCGCCTGGATGGTTCCATCAGCAGGGTGTTCGCCTTTGGCTCAGTTCATGATCCCAGGGTGCTGGGATCCAACCCCGCATTGGGCTCCCTGCTCAGGGGGGAGCATGCTTCTCTTTCTCCCTCTGCGGCTCCCCTGGTTGTGCTCCCACTCTCTTTCCCTCAAATAAATAAACAAATAAAATCTTTTTAAAAAATGTACAGATGTGACATTTTAAATCTAAATGAAGCAGGATAGACTAGGATTTGTGGAGCTGGGAAGGACTCTTGAAACCAAGCAAAGATCCTCTAAGGGATTCCAACAAACACTAGATTATCTCAGCCAAACCTCAGAGAGCGAAGTGTCATGGGTCTCAGCAGGAAACAAGGGGAAGGAAAGATGAGGAAGTGAAAGTGTTCTAAAGGTCTCATCCTACTTACTGGGTGAGGGAGAAGGGTAGGAAATAGAACAGGGAAATGGTTAGTTATGTGCCTCTGATTATGGGAGCAGGGAAATTCGTCATGGAAGAGATATGGGGATCTTAACCAAGCCAAGGAATTCAGAAGCCAGGAAATAAAAGATGGATATATTTGACTATGTAAACATTAAAATGTTTTGTGTGACAAAGGATACCATAAATACAGCAAGTTCAAGCGATAGAGCTGGAAAAATATTTGTAATATAAATAACTGTCAGCAACTGGAATTGACTTATTATGTGCCTGGCACCATTCCGTTTACGTGTATTAACTCATTTGTGTCTAGAGCAATGCTATGAAGGAGGAATGGTGATGACAATGATCATCACTCTTTTTTTTTTTCCTTTGGGGAGGAGTAGGGGCAGAGGTAGAGGGAGAGAGAGAATCCCAAGCAGGCTCCATGCCAGCACAGGACCAATGCAGGGCTCCATCTCACGACCGAGTTCATGACCCGAGCCAAAATCAAGAGTCAGACGCTTAACTGACTGAGCCACCCAGATACCCTGATGATCACTACTTTATTGATGAGTAAACTGAGGCACAACAAGGTTAAACAACTTGCCAAGGTCAAACGGCCAGTCAGGGCCTGAGTTCTGATGCGACCCTTGGCAGCCCTACCCAGGAAACGATGGCCAAATGGATGCTATATAAAGAGCTTTACAAATTGACCTGAACAAGACAAACAACCACTACAGAAACGGACTTAGATTATAAATAGACTATTTATAGAAGTGCAAAATGAAATGGCTAGCAAACGTATAAAAACACCCTCAATTTCAACAGTGGTCAGAAAAATGCAAATTAAAGAAGCAACAAGACGTCAGACTGACACAAATGGAGAAGAGAGATCTTGTCAAATGCTGGCAGGAATGTGGAGGAAAGGGCACTCTCCTACATGTGGCGCTTACAGCCATTTGGGAAAGCTATCTGGCAACATCTGTTAAAATTAAAACTAAACATACCCTTTCACCCATTAATCCCACTCCTGGGAATCTGGCCCAAAGAAATAAAAACACTAATACTTAAGGACAACGACGTTTTTTTGGAGCATTGTTTTTTGTGGCAGAAAACCTGTCACAAAGTGAATCCCCATTAAAAGGAAAAGGGGATCCATTGCATGAATTATGTTACATCTACTCTATACACATTTCAAAAAAATAAAATCAATCAGGGTCTGCAACATGGCAGTCCACTGGCCCAAAGGGCTGGTGAATGTGCTTTTCATGAGCGAGCAGTGTTTTTTTTTTTATAAATTCCTGCAGGCTTCTGAGTCTGTGACCCCCTGCAAATATTTCCATTAGACACAGAGCACACATGGCCATGGTGCATAAAGAAATACATGGTGTATGTGTGGTATTAGCATTTCATGGTGGGGATGGGGGTTTGGCAAGGATGTGGAGGGATCAGAACTCTGCTATGTTGCTGGTGGGATGTACAGTGGTGCAGCCGCTGTGGAAAACAGTTTGGGAATTCCTCAACAGATTAAACGTAGAGGTACCATATGACCCAGCAGTGCCACTCCTATGAACATATCCAAAAGAATGAAAACAGGTATTCAAAGCAAAACTTGAACACAATATTCACACCAACACTATTCACAACAGCCAAAAAGTGAAAACAACCCAAATACCCATCAATGATATGTGGATCAACAGACGTAGTCCGTCTGTACAGTGGAATACAATTCAGCCATAAAAAGGAGTGAAGCACTGACGCCTGGCACAATGTGGACGCACCTTGAAGATGTGATGCTGAATGAAAGAGGCCAGACACAGAAGGTTACATATTATATGGGTCCATTTATAGGAAATCTCCAGAACAGGTCAATCCATAAAGACGGAAAGCCAAATAGGGGTCACTAGAGGCTGGGGGAGGGCACGGGGGGAATGATCGTTCAGTGGGTATGGAGTTTCTGTTGGGGGTGACAAAAATGTTTTGGAACTGGATAGGGTGAAATGGCTGCACAACATGGTGAATGTACTTAATGCCACTTTAAAATGGCTAAAATAGTGAATTTTATGCTATGTATATTTTATCACAATGAGAAAACATTCATGGAGGGGGACAATTAGGAAAAAAGAAGTCTAAAAGGCAACTTGGGGAGGGGTGATAATGGGAAAAATGGTTGAGAAACACTGGTATGAAGACTACGTTAAAAATTGTTATCCTTAAAGCAAATATCTTATTTATTTACTTTATTTTTTTAATTTTTTTAATTTATTTTTTTAAATATTTTTTTATATTTTTTTTAATTTTTATTTTCTTTAAGGAAAGGCAGACTGCCACATGCAGCTTCTCCTTTGGATGTGTCTGGAGTCTTGGAAGCTTGACTACCCTATGTTCTCAAATGGACCTTGAGAGCTTGTTTGAAGGCTCTAACAGGGGATATCATTGGGTATAATAGTTATTATCCAATTGTAGTAGGTTGACTAGTGACCCCAAAAAAGATACATTCCCCAGCCTAAACCCAGGCACCTTATTTGTGAATGTGACCTGTTTTGGAAAAGGGTCTTTGCAGATATAATTAAATTTAGGTTACCAACATGAAATCATCCTGGATTACCTGGATGGGTCCCAAATGCAATCACAGTGTCCTTATAGGAGACACACAGAGGAGAAAGTCGCGTGAAGACAGAGGCAGAGAGTGGAGTGAGGCAACCGTAAGCCAAGGAATGCCTGGAGCCACCGGAAGCTGGAAGAGGCACAGAAGGATTTTTCCTTAGAATCTCTGGAAGGAGGATAACCTGCTAACACCTCGATTTCAGATTTCTGGCTTCCAAAACTGTTAGAGAATAAATTTCTGTTGTTTTAAGCCACCCAGTGTGTAATAATTTGTAATAGCAGCCCTAGGAAATGAATATGCCAGAATAGAGTGCCTTTTTGAGCAAAACTTATGTACCAGGCCACCTCAAGGGCTGCCAGTCAGCCCATGGAGGAGCCCCGGGCATGTGTACCAATAGCTGTTCTAGTCAGCTGAAGCCACGAGGATGACATGACATAGTATTTTAGCCATAGACTTCTCTTCCAGCATAGCACAGAGAGAGCGGCACGAGGGATTGCAATTCAGATTTTAAAACTTCCCTGCTCTGGGATTTATGCGTATAAAACAATCATTCGCCTTTAAACTTAGTTTGACTTTTCTCATGAACATTAAGCTGAAAATAAATAGATGCCCACTGTGTTCCAAGTAGTGTCCCTGGAGCCTGCCCTTGGCCTTGCTGGCCTATTAAGGGACTTCCCTGACATCTTCTTGCTGTAGCCACTTTCCTGGAGCCACCACATTAGGGCAGCGCTTGCAGCCTCTCTAACCCATCTACTGTCAGGGAGGGTCTGATCAGAATCCGTCCTCTCTTCTGCACTTACATAGGATCCTGGGCTTTTTCTTCTTCGGAGAATTTATCATAATGTGAATTAAATAATCATCTGCACAATTACTTGTTTAGCTTCATTGTTGTCTACCACACTGTAAGCTCCATGAGGGCAGGAGCTGAGGGTCTCTGGCTTACCATCATTTCCACAGCACCTTGTGCAGTGCCTGACACATAGTAGGCACACAATAACTATTTGTGGGATAGATGAATAAATGACTTCCATATGACAGTGGTGGAGGCAAAGGCAAATCTGGGTACACACATCAAAATCTAGAAGACAATTAAGTCAATGAAACACATTCCCATTTGAAGCACATCCCTAGGGTCTCCGCAAGGGTGTGATAGGCAAGGCACACTCTGGACCCACCAGGGGCCTTCCTCTAGTATTTTTTAAGGGCTTCTACTTCACATGGCCTTGATCCTCTGGCATGTTGTTTGTTATGACTCTAGTTCCCACACTTCTTAAGACAGCTGTTTATAGAATAGACAATCCCTAAAGGAAAGGCTGTTTGGCAGCTACAAGAGAGAGGTTCACACCCTTGAACAGGATACGATTGCTCCAATAATATTGAGAGGGGTGGTTGACAGAGAACTTGCCTACCAGTGTTTGTGCTCGCGGTCACCACCTTCTGCAAATGGCCCTCCTCCCAGTGTCCGTGTCCTTCAGAGGTGACTGGGTTCAAACCCAGCTACAGGGTGTGAATCTTGTGAGGTTAAGCCAATCATGGTCGTTGTATTCTCCTTGCCAAGACATTGCTGTAGGCATGGAGCTGTGACACAGTTCTGACTAGTATGACGTGAGGGGGAGTCAGAGACACTTCTCAGAAAATTTCCCGGCAATGCCATTGCTAGGTATATGCCCCCAAAGAATTGAAAATCAGTTACTCAATGAAGGACATGTACAAGCATGTTCATGGCAACATTATTCACAATAGCCAAAAGGCGGAGCCAACCCAAATGTCTATCAACAGTCGGATGGATAAACAGGGTGGTGGATCCATACAATAGAATATCATAAAAAGGAATGACACGCTGTTACAAGCCACATTGTGGATGAACCACGGGAACGTTAGACAAAGTGAAAAAAGCCACACAGAAGGCCTCATATTGTATGATTCCAATTTTATGAACTACCTAGAATGAGCACATCCTTACAGACAGAAGGTAGATTAGGGATCAGGGAGGGAGGGATGGGGAGTGACTGTTTAGTGGGAATGGGGGTCTCCTTTGGGGGAGATGAACATATTTTGGAACTAGAGAGGTGGTGGTGACACAACAGTGTGAATGTACCAAATGCCACCAAATTGTTCACTTTATTTATTTTTATTTTTTAAAAGATTTTATTTATTTACTTGAAAGAGAGAGAGGATGAGAGAGAGCATAAGCAGGGGAAGCAGCAGAGGGAGAGGGAGAAGCAGGCTCCCCACTGAGCAGGGAGCCCGACGTGGGGCTCGATCCCAGGACCCTGGGATCATGACCTGAGCTGAAAGCAGATGCTTAACCAACTGAGCCACCCAGGTGCCCCCGAATTGTTCACTTTAAAGAAGGTTAATTTTATGCTGTGTGAATTTCACCTCAATTAAAAAAAAAAAAGGATTTTTGGGAAAAAAAAAAAAAGACTTTTGGAAATTCTTCCCTGGGGATGTAATGCTTGGAGCAGCTGAGCCCTTTTGCATTGTGAGGAGACAACCTAAGGATAAGCCAGCCCAGCAGAGGATGGCCAAGTGGAAAAATGGAAAGAATCTGGGCCCTTGATTACATCATCGACAAGTTGGGGGAACTTGGTCTCTAGACTTCTGATTATGCAAGATACAAATGCCCTCTTTGCAAGATACAAAAACCCAACATCTAGTTGGGTTTTCTATGACTTGCAGCCAGTGTCAGTATAGACTTCAAGGTTCTGAAACAGCAAGGCAAAGGCATTAATTTTTATCCGAATGGGAGCAAGAATCACAAGACTAACAGCAGCCGCCTTCACACGCTTTATGCGTCTCTCATGGGAGAGAAAAGGTGACATAACGCACCACTGAGGCCAATGTGAAAGAAACACACCTCTTCAGCTTGTAGGTAAATAACAAATGACGACAAATTCTTGACAGCAGTTAATCCTCAGGGTTAGACAAGGAGCCTGTGTGTGTGTGTTCCCCAAGATGAACCCAGATCTAATCCTCCCTGTTGTCTCTAGCCAGTTTTAGTATTTCAAAGACAGGATGGACTAGCTTTAGGTGTGATCTTGAAATAATTATAGAGTTCTCGGCTCTGAGCACTGCAGGCAAGATGGAATCACAGGCCACGCCATGGAGTTTGTGTGGCTTCTCTTGGGATCTGAGAGCTTAGCATCTAACTGATATGTGACCAAGCATTATCAAAAATTCGGGCTTTCTCCTCCCAATCTATGTGGTGAAGGTGAACACTTGCCTTTTCAAAGACAGGTTGACTTTTCTGCATCACTAGGCTGTGACCAGGGAAAGCACAGAGAGATAAGTAGTCCTGTCTCCACCGTCTTTCCCTCACTTTTCCATGGTGCTAGAAAGTCCCGGCATCGCCACCCTAGAAGGTTCCTGCTGGACTCCACACATAGAAAGCTTTCAGGAAAAGGATAATGCAGCTGGGTAGGCTTTTATAAGGGCATTTAAGGGCTAATATTAGGGATTAGTACTTGAAGTGTTGTTGGATTTGGTCTGGCTTTTCTATACTTCTTGGCACCTAGTCCTAAGTCATTGTGTAATGTGTAAACTATGAAAATAAGTGACTTAAGTTGCCTACCATTAAAACCTGTTTCACAGCTGATGGATTAAAGGACATAGGTCTTTTGCCTGTGCTGACTGAGGTGCTACATTTGTCTATAAAGGTTGCAGGGAAACAGGCATGATGAAAATAAGTTTGTTCCTCTGAGAATATTTGATAGGGATATGGCATTACATTCCTCCCTGTTTTCACACCTTGATTTTTTTTCTTTTTTTTTAAATTCAGCTAGGAATTCAGATAGTCAATGGGTCTGGTCTATAAAGAGGTAAATTGTTGATTCAAGAAGTCTTGAATCGCCTGGAATGTGAGGTATTTACAAAACAATGGGTAAGTGTGCTAAAATAAAAGGAAACAAAAAACAAAATCTTGCTGACCTTCAGAGGGCTGCGGGCTGGAGGAGATTGAGTTCACGGAGTTAAATCCAAACATTGCCGACTTCCTGGGGGGTGAGCCTGGGAGCCAGCTTCAAAGAAAGGAAGGGGATAGAGAAAGAAAAGGTTGTTCTTTGAGAATTGTCCTTCTGGTTACTCTCACCCACTTTTGAAAACTGTTGATTCCTTAGCTTTCCTATAGATTCGGTAGTGGGGTAATTAAAATGCACATGACATTGGGCCACATGGCCAAAAGGACAGGACCAGGAGCAGAGGGCTAGGTTCTGCTTTAAAAACCTGAAACACTAAAATCTGTAATCATCAAGGAGAAATATGCTAAAGAAACATGCATGGTTTATTAATTAGAATCAGGGATGAAAATAAGTAAAGATATAAAAATCGAAAGAAAGGAGGTTCTGATCACCTTTAAAAAGGATATGGTTCCTGGGGCGCCTACATGGCTCAGTCGGTGAAGCAGCTGCCTTTGGCTTGGGTCATGATCCCGGGGTCCTGGGATCGAGCCCCGAGTTGGGCTCCCTGCTCAGCGGGGAGTCTGCTTCTCTTCCTCTGCTCTGCCCTAATGTGAGGAACAAAGGCAAAAAACCTGCAGCCCACTGACAAATACCTGAGGCAGGCAGAGTAGGACGTTCCTCCAGGAATCCCCAATGGTCTCCATGTTAAGCCTCTAGCATTAAACATTGCTAGAGGGAAAAGCAACCTTACCTTGACAATAGCTAGGCCTCTGGGATCCTGTGAGTCTTCCCTAATATATGATAGCCCTTTTGGAAACTTCCCTTTGTCTTTACCTCCCCCGGCTCCGAAGTATATGATCAGTTGCTCCTCGAAAGCCCAGTGCAGTTCTTTCTCCCCACGGGTCCTGTCCCCGTGCTTTAATCATTTAATAAAAATATCTTTTTGCACTGAAAACATCTCAAGAATTCTTGGCCATCGGCTCTGGACCCCAGCATTTCACATCAGTTCCTATATTGTTCGACCCTAAAAAGGAAGGAGACTCTGACACCTCCTACGACATGGATGAACTGGAGGATGTTGTGTGGAGGGAAGTAAGCCAGTCACAATGGGACACATACTGTGTGATTTCACATGTAAGAAGTCCCTCAAGTGGTCAATTCACTGAAAGTAGAATGGTTCCTGATGTGAAATGTTGGGGTTCAGGAGTGAATGGTCAAGAAAGAATTCCTGAGATGTCTTTTTTTTTTTTTTTAAGATTTTATTTATTTATGTGACAGCCAGCCAGCGAGAGAGGGAACACAGCAGGGGAGTGGGAGAGGAAGAAGCAGGCTCCCAGCGGAGGAGCCCGATGTGGGACTCAATCCCGGAACGCCGGGATCACGCCCTGAGCCAAAGGCAGACGCTTAACAACTGTGCTACCCAGGCGCCCCTCCTGAGACGTCTTTGTGCAGAAAAGGTGGTTTCATTAAAGCAGCACAGAGACAGGACCCGTGGGCAGGAAGAGCTGCACTGGGCTTGTGAGGAGCAACTGATTATATACTTTTTAGTCAGTGGGGGTTAGGGAGACCCCAGGTCTCTAAGGAAGCAAGGTTTCCAGGACCTTGAGGGGTCATTCACTACTGTCTAGTAAAACCTTGTCAGGAGACCTTTCAGATGTATATCGGTGGCCATATGCTTGGGGGATGTTTGCCAACATATATCTTTGGGGGGGGGGTCGGGATAAAGGGAGTTTCCAAAGGGATTTTTAGATGTTAAAGAAGACTTACAGGATCCTGGAGGTCGAGCTAATGCCCAAACAAGGTTGCTTTTTGCCCTTAGCAAAGTATTAACATCGAGGCAGTTAACTCCTGGAGAACGGTCCCTCTGTGTGTCCAAGTATCTGTCAATGCGCTGTAAGTTAAAAGTGATGTGCTTTTGGAATGTAGGTGAGGTTTGGTGGGGTGGGGTCCGAAGCTGACGGCCAAGGAAGAATTCTTGAGACAGCTTTGGTGCAAGGTGGTTTCATTAAAGCACGGGGACAGGACCCGTGGGCAGGAACAGCTGCTGCCCTGGGGTTGTGAGGGATGACTAATTATATACTTGGGAGTCGGGGGAGGTAAGGAAAAGAGAGGTTTTCAAAAGAACTTTCATATGCTAAAGAAGACCTACAAGATACCAGAGGTCTTTCCATTGTCAAGCTCAGGTGGTTTTTCCCTCTAGCAAGGCATTAACGTTAAGATAATTGGGAGCTTCCCGGAAGAATGTTGCACATCTCCGGAGGGGTGGGTGGGTAAGTTGTAGGGTGTCAGCCTGTGGTTTGTCTTCAGCTAGCCTTCTGCTTCCTCATCTTAAGAAAACTTAATTTTTTTCTGTTTCTTTTGCCTTTGTTCCCCATATCAATTCCCAGGGGCTGGGGAAATGGCGAAGTGGCACGTTAGTGTTTAATGTGGACAGAATTTCAGTTTTGCAAGAGGCAAAATTCTGGAGATGGATGGTGGTGATGGTTGATATGCTCTGGGGCCAGGAGCAAACAGCCAAGAAAGAATTCTGGAGACGTTTTTGGTGCAAAAAGGTGTTTTTGTTAAAGGACGGACAGGACTTGTGAGCAGGAAGTGCTGCACTGGGGTTGTGAGGAGCGACTGATTTATGTAGTTTTTCTCTAAGTGATTTGGAAGCAAGATTTCCAGGACCTTGAGGGGCTAGCTGCTGTTAAGGTCATTTACTACTGTCTAGTAAAACCTTAGTCATGAGACCCTTCAGATGTATATTGGTGGGCCACATGTTTGGAGGATGATTGCCAACATGTGGGATTTCCACCTGTTAAAGAAAGAAGACTTCACAGGATCCTGGAGGTCTGGCTAACGTCAAGCTAAGGTTGCTCTTCCCATCTAGCAAAGCATTAACATTGAGGCGGTTGTAAGTTCCTTGAGGAATGTTGTACTCTGCCCCCCACCCCCAAGTATTTGTCAATGGGCTGTAGCTTGTAAGGAGATCTCATTTTATCTACATTTCTTTTGCCTTTGTTCTCCACATCAACGGTTATCCAACAATGTAAATGTACTTACTGCCACTAAACTGTATACTTACAAATGGTTGAGATGGTAAATTTTGTTATGTGCATTTACCACAATTAGAAATTCTCTTTAAATGTAATGGAAAAAAAGAAAGAATATGGCTCCCGATCTATACTGGAAATGTTCTGTGTCTTAATTTGGGTGCTTATTACATTTCCCTTTGTGAAAATCCATTATGATTTATGTACTTTTCTGTATGTTAGTTTACTCCAATAAGATTAATACTATCAGATGACTGTTTCTGATCAATAGGTAGGTAGAGAGCTCACTGTCATTTAAAGGAGAATATACTT
Organism: Ursus americanus; assembly: GCF_024610735.1. Lineage (NCBI taxonomy): Eukaryota > Metazoa > Chordata > Mammalia > Carnivora > Ursidae > Ursus > Ursus americanus. Next base: position 18,880,776 of record NC_142156.1, on the reverse strand, counting down.
CATCCAAATGATGTGGTTTTGGAATATAGGTGAGGTTTGGTGGGGTGGGATCCGGAGCCAATGGCCAAGAAAGAATTCTTGAGACCCCTTTGGTCCAAGAAGGTGGTTTCATTAAAGCACGGGGACAGGACCCATGGGCAGAAAGAGGTGCTGCCCCAGGGTTGTGAGGGGTGACTGATTATATACTTGGGAGTTGGGGCAGGTAAGAAGGGAGGTTTCAAAAGAATTTGCGTACGTTAAAGACTCGGGATTCTGGAGGCCTTCCCATTTTGTCAAGTTAAGGTTGTTTTTCCTTCTAGCAAGGCATTAATATTAAGACAGTTGGGAGCTTCCTGGAAGAATATCACACGTGTCCCACCCAGGAGTTGGGGCGGGGGTAAGCTTGCAAGGTGTCAAGCTTGTGCTTTGTCCTCAGCTGGCCCCCAGAACTGTGAGAGAATAAATTCCTGTTTTGTTTGTTTAAGTAGGCTCAGTGCCCAACGTGGAGCTGGAACTCACTACCCGCGAGATCAAGAGTAGCACGTTCTAACGACTGAGCCAGCATGGCACCCCAAATTCCTGTTGTTTTAAGGCTCTCGGTTAAAGGTAATTTGTTATGGCAGCCCCGGAAAGTAAGAGACATTCGGGACAAACTGGGGAGAAACTGAGTTTTCAACCACTGCCTCTCAAGAGATCTAACACAGGAGGCCAACAGAAAATGCGGTGGAGAGTGTGGCTGGGTTTCTGGCTCTCGTCCTTCCAGGCCTTTCTTCCCTCACTCTGAGGATCTCTTCATCTCCCTTATGACCACACCACTTAACTTTTCTTTCCATCCTCACTGTCAGTCTCTCTTTTCCTCCTCTAAGCCCGGAAGTAAAAATGAAAATCTAATAAAATCCCACCAGCAATACGGATGAAGCCGAAAGCATGTAACTTCCTGAGAAAAGGTGACCCATTAATCCATGACTATGCAGAATTCTTAGTTCCACATGGCAAACTTATGAACGATTGAACTCAATGTTGAACACCGTGCTTGGTTAAGAGTCTTTTAAATTTTTAAAAATTTATTTTTATTGTTTTAATTATTTTTAAGAAGATTTTTATTTATTTATTTATTTATTTATTTATTTATTTATTTGAGAGAGAGAGAGAGAGAGAGAGTGCGCGCGCGCCCGCAGGGGAACAAGGGGAGGGGCAGAGGGAGAAAGAAGCTCAAGCAGACTCCCTGCTGAGAGAGGAGACAGATGCGGGTCTCCATCTCACAACCTCAAGATCACTACTTGAGCCGAAACCAAGAGTCAGATGCTTAACTTACTGGGCCACGCAGATCTCCCTTAATTTTTATTTTTTTTTTAATGTTTTTTATTTAAGTAATCTCTATACCCAATGTGGGGCTCAAAGTCATGACCCTGAGATCAACAGTTGCTTGCCCTTCTGACTGAGCCAGCCAGGTACCCCAAGAGCGTTTTTTAAAGAGAGTGAGAGGGATGCCTGGGTGACTCAGTTGATTAAGCATCCAACTCTTGGTTTTTGGCTCAGGTCGTGATCTCAGGGTCATGACACTGAGCCCTGTGTTGGGTTCTGTGCTCCGCATGAAGTCTGCTTGTCTGCCCCCACCCCCTCTCTTAAATACATACATACATACATACATACATACATACATAAAATCTTTAAAAAATTTTAAAAGAGAGCAAGAGAAGCACCAGTATATGCATTCATATCATTTGATGACAAAAGTTTGCCTACGCATTCTGGCTTCTATGACCAAAAAGAGCAGCTACAGGACATGTGACATTATGGAGTAGGAAGGCGGGGAGGAAATTTTGTAAATTACTACTTCTTCTTTTGGATGACATAACAAAAGGCAAGCTGAGGGCAAAAGGCAACCTGACAATCCACATACTCGCCCGCCCCAATGTGGAAGTGGAATATATGTGACATTTCTCAGGTACTCATGACTTCCCAAGAACAAAGGAAGGAAAAAGCAAATGGTCAACTGATGAAGATCAGTCATGAAGGACTTAAGACTCCATCAGTTTGTAACTGTCTTAATGATTTACAAGAAAAGCACAATTTTGAGATTAGTCAGATCTCCAGAAACCTACAGACTCAATTTCCTGGAGCCCTAATGTCACCTTCCCCCTCTACAGGATAAAAAATCCTATATAATCAGTCACTCCATACTTAAAATGCAGCCTTTTCTGCCCACGGGTCCTGTCCCTATGCTTTAATAAATTCACCTTTTTGGCAGGGAAAATGTCTCAAGAATTCTTTTTTGGCCATTTGCTCTCAGACCTAAACTCCAAATTACATCATTTTGAGGTATGAAATATAGGATGGGTTATGAGTAATATATCTTCTTAAGACTTAAAAAAAATCAAGTCTATAAAAAGAATATTGAAAAAAAAAAGAGTTGGCAATAATCTTTTGAGAGGTGCTAGGGTGGCTCAGTTGGTTAAGCATCTAACTCTTGATTTCAGCTCAGATCATGATCTCAGGGTCATGAAATGGAGCCCTTTGTCTGGTTCGGAGCAGAGCTTGAGTCTGCTTGAACTTCTCTGTCCCCTTCGTCCTCTGCCCCTCCCCCGCTCATGCTCTCTTTCTCTCTCTAAAAATAAATAAAATCTTTAAAAAAATAATCTTGGTGGGGGGCACCTGAGTGGTTCAGTCGGTTGGGCATCAACTCTTGATTTTGGCTCAGGTCATGATCTCAGGCTCATGAAATCAAGCTACACATCGGGCTCTGTGCTGGGCATGGAGTCCGCTTAAGATTCTCTCTCTTTCTCTAAAATAAATATTTTTAAAAAATTGAAGAATAATCTTGGTTTTGAGATATCATTTCTCCTGATTGATCACTTATCTCTTTGATAACAAGGAATATCCTAACGCTTCACATGTATACATATGCACAAATTCATATAAATTAAATGTTCTTTTTCTTAAGATTTTTATTTATTTATTTGAGAGAGAGCAAAAGAGAAAAAGCACAAGAGGGGGGAGGGTCAGAGGGAGAGACAGACTCCCTGCTGAGCAGGGAGCCTGAGAGGGGACTCGATCCCAGAACTCCGGGATCATGACCTGAGCTAAAGGCAGATGCTTAACCGACTGAGCCACCCAGGTGCCCCATGATCATTGAGTCTTGTCTGATATCTTGGATAAGTCTGGGTATATATATTTTTAAAAAGTTGAAAAAATCTAAAAGTATCAAGGTGGTTCAAAAGCTATAGGATACAGTGATATTTTTCATAATAGCCAAAAGGTGGAAACAACCCAAATGCCATCAATGGATGAATGGGTAAACAAAATACGGTCCATCCATACATAATATGGAACATTATTCTACCATGAAAAGGAATGAAGCTGTGGCATATGCTCCATGATGAACTTTGGAAGCAGTATGTGAAGTGAAAGAAGACAGGCACAAAAGGACACATATTATATGACTCTGTTTATAGGAAATGTCCAGAATAGGTAAATCCATAGAGACGGTGGTTGCTTTTGGGAAGGCTAGGGTTGGAGGGGGTAAATATGGCGTTAGCAGCTAAAGGATACAATTTTGTTTAGAGGCAATGTAAATATTCCAAATTGACTGTAATGATGTCTATATATGTGAATATGCTAAAAACCATCAATGGGTAAATTGTATAGTAAGAGAACTATACCTCAATAAAGCTTTTTTTTTTTTTTTTTTTAAGCTATAAGAGTAATTATCAAGGGAAAGTCAGTTTAGAGGTCACGTTCTTGAGTCCTGTGAACATTGGAAGGAGAGTTCAAAAAGAGAATTGCTCTAGAAATTTTTTTCCTTTTAGAAAACATTCAGCTTTGGTTGGGTCTAGAAACACATGCTCTTGTTCTCCAGTTGTTTTCAAATAGGGAAAGTGCTGGAGAACACCACCACCACCACCACCTTGTCTTTCTCTAATGTTTTGTATAGTTTATGGTAAGACTTAGCTGTTGTGAGTTAACATTTAGACTCATTTCGAGGGATCCAATGTGTTAACATAAACACTGCAAACAGGTTCCAAATCTCTGGGCCCCAGAAGACACAGTATAAAGACTGAATACCCTACATTTTGGCACGCCAGGATTTCTATCCAGAAGGGAATGGAAGGAGAGCACTCCGCTAATAAAATTCTCTACTCCACGTAGTCAAAGCAATGAAAATTTAGCCACCTCATTCAAAGCAAGAGATGATGAAAGTTTGGGCATGAGTCAAGAGAATTAAATATAGTAGTGCCTTTACTTATTTAGTTGTTGCAAACTTCCCCCTTTCTGTGTAATGAGGTGCTGTCACGTGTTCACATGATCATGACACACTGAAGGAAGGAGTTTTACCCTGAAAATAGGTAATTTATTTCATACATATTTATTAAGTCTATTATATGAGACTGTTCTAGGGTTTGGGGACATGATGAATAGTAAGACAATCAATAAACCCGTCAACCATGATAACTTTGGATTGCTTTGAGAAGGAAGTAGATATGTTAATGCCATAGCAAGTGACTAGGGTATGGGGTGGGGAGACAACTTTGGTTGGGCTGGTGGGGAAGGCTGGTCAAAGGAGAAAGTGGTAGACATCCAGGCTAGAAAGTTAGGTGGAGCTAAATCATGCAGGACCTTCTAAGCCATTGTATGGATGGCAGGTAGCACAGAGAGGTAACTGAAATCCAGCTTTCTTTCTTTTTCTTTTTTAAGATTTTATTTATTTGAGAGAGAAAGAATGCTTGCGCCCACCAGCAGGGAGAGTAGCTGAGGGAGAGGGACAAGTAGACTCCCCACTGAGTGGGGAGCCCCATGCCAGGCTCAATCCCAGGACCCTAAGATCATGACCTGATGCTGAAGTCAGATGCTTAATCAACTGAGCCACCCAGGCACCCCTGAAATCGAGATTTTAATCCAGTGCTTTTTACAAATGTGACTGTTTCCAGGGAGTGCCTTTTTGCACTAGATCTACCAAGGGGAGAGACTTTTTTTTTTTTTTTAAATATAGGCTCCACACCCAGTGTGGAGTTCAACACAGGGCTTGAACTCACAACCCTGAGACGAAGACCTGAGCTCATATCAAGAGCGAGATGCTTAACCGACTGAACCACCCAGGCACCCCTGAGGAGAGCCTTTTCGTAACTCATCTTCCAAAATGGATTCTGTTTCTGATTTGAACAAAGATGCCTGTGTGCCTCAGTTGGCAACTTGGGTCTTGTGCTAAGTGAAATGGGGAGCCAGTGAAAAGTGTGAGGGAGGCACAGACAAGATCTGGCTTGTTTTACGGATAAACAGTATGGAGAATGGCTGTATGGAGACAAGAATGGAAGATGATCAAGGCTAAAAAAAATACAATAAATAGGACAACAAGGATCCCGGCTAATTGTATTTTTGAATTTCAAATGAACTGAAAATAAATTTAAATACATATATGTTTCAAAAAATTACTTCTGCGGCATACATAAAGCTAACCCTTTGCCTGCCAGAACTTTATTGGGAACAATGAAACCAGTGTGAAGGCTGGGAAAGAATCATTCAGCTTAGCTTGAGTCCATCAGGCACGCAGAGTCATTTCCCATTTGTTACCTTCTGGTGCCACCACTTGACCCCTTCTGTTCCTTGCACATTTATGCCCAAGAAAATTCCCAGCAAAAGCAGTCCCATAGTTTTCCTTTCAAAAGCAGTCAGTTTTCTTAAGGTTCAATCACATAAATATCAAAGAAATACAGACGTAAACAGTGAGACACCATTTTCACCAATCATACTAGCAATTTAATAGACTGGTCCACGTTAGGGAGAAGAGGCAAAGCAGACATACCTCTTGCTGGTGGGAACAGGCGTTTGTGAAGATCTTTTGAAACACATGGAGTCTGGCAATGTGCTTCTAGGGCTTTTAAGATGTTCTTCATTCCCTTTGATCTGGTCAATCTGTTCCTGGAAATGCATCTTAAGGAAATAACCCCAAATATGGAAAAAGCTTTGTGAAAAATATTGGCGTAGTCTGAATGTCCAGAATAGCACACGTGGAGGATCATTTAAACCTCCTCAGGAGGTTTTACAAGTGAGGGAACTAAAGCTTTCAGAAGTTATATAACTTGTCCAGGATCACTACACAGCTAGTGTGGGACAGAGCCCGGAATCAAATCCAGACTAGTTTTACCCCCAAACCCAAGTTTTTAATCACAATGCTACAGTGAGTTTTCTGTATAGAAATAATGTTTTTCTCAACCGGAAAAACAAAGGGAAACTCATTCTGATTTATAAAATCCAATTTTTCATGTTACACACCTGTCTAGAAAAAGACTACGAAGGCGGAGTTAAGAGGTGCGGTGGTTTCTGCGCGCTGGGTGGCAGCGGCGGGCTTCCAGCTCCACACTGCCCCCCCAGGCCAGCCTGCGAACTGCTGCGGCTGACCCCCTGCAGACCGCGTCTCCACGACCATGGGCCGCACGGTTCCGCTTTGGTTCCGTCATTCTTGGCATTGGCATGAGAATTAGAAGGTTGGAAAAAGCAAAGACTTGCTTCTTTTCTCTTCTGGTGGTGGCTTGGCAGTGGCAGCTATCGCGGGGGTGACCGATGGCCGCTGTGGGCAGCAGCTCCCCCAGCTCAGTGTTGCAAAAGGGGGGCGGGGGGGGGGACCCAGGGGCAGCAGCAGCCTTTAGATCTCAGCTAACAGCACTTTCCCCTTCTGCCTCTCTAGCCGACCCGCCCCCCCCATCTCCCCGTTGCTTTTCAGTCCTTTTAACACCTTTGCAACCAATTCCTGGCATCCAGTCCTTCTCTGCCTGAAATATCTAGAGCGGTTTCTATTTTTTGGGCTGGTCACTGATCCGTTCTGCAGCAAAACTTAGATACATATTTACTAGAACTACATTAAAAATATTGACACTATTCTTATTTGTATATGAAGATACAGGATATAAGTAGTTATTTATCTTGTGGAGGGAACAAAGTATTTTTGCATTTAGTTTCCTTCATATGGGGTGCAAAAGATCGATAGTCTCCATAAGTTATACAAGTGACTGGTAAAGAAAAGGTTTATTAATTCACGACATGAGTTCTTTATGGGATAGTCATACTGCTATGAAGCGCCTTAGTTGTTACTTGCTGGTTAACATTTGATAAGTTATATCAATTGCACAATTTTAGAATGACAATAAATATGATTAGTTAATAGTAGACTCCAAACTTCCCTTTATTCTTCTTAAAAAAGGATGGATGATCCGCTATGATCCACTAAGAAACATCTAAATGGGAAGAAACACAGAAGCATTTTTATTAGTGTTATTTAGTTTTTTCAACAGAAAACGGTCTTATAAACTATAAAATTGAAGACTTAATTGTATCGCTAAACATCTACATATAAAATTATTTGGCATTTAGATCGATAGGACTAGAGAAAAACAGATACATTTTAAGGGCCACAAATTTGTCTCCTGAATTAATAATCTCTCTTTAAAAAAAAAGTAATCTTATGCCACTGAACACAACAGACTAGAAGTGAGCATGGAAGTTATTAATGAAAGTTAACAAAATGTAGGCTTATTTTAACATGCCTATCTGGACCAAAGGAGGGGAAAAAAAAACCCACAATAATTTAATTAGGTTTACTAAAACTACCAAAACATGATCAAAGTAAAGAATTCTGGGGCGCCTGGCTGGCTCAGTTGGTGGAGCACGCAACTCTTGGGTCTCGGGGTTGTGAGTTCGAGCCCCATGTTGAGTGTAGAGATTACTTTAAAAAAATACAATCTTAAAAAAAAAAGAAGTAGGGGCGCCTGGGTGGCACAGCGGTTAAGCGTCTGCCTTCAGCTCAGGGCGTGATCCCGGCGTTATGGGATCAAGCCCCACATCAGGCTCCTCTGCTATGAGCCTGCTTCTTCCTCTCCCACTCCCCCTGCTTGTGTTCCCTCTCTCGCTGGCTGTCTCTATCTCTGTCAAATAAATAAATAAAATCTTTAAAAAAAAAAAAAGAAGTAAAAAATTTTACCTTATACTTAAGGATAGGAGTAAGAATAATTTATATGCATATTTTACACATGAAAACATTTGGAAGGATGTATACTAAACAGTGATCCTTTTACTGAGTAGTGAGATTTCAAGAGATTAGGGTTTACCTGGTTTTTTTTTTTTTTGGCTCTTGCAAATTTTTTTTTCTATAGCGAACATATGTTTTTGGCAATTAAAAAGGAGAAGAATCAAAAGTAATTAATGCCCAAGCACAACATTAATCAATGCTTTTTGAAATTTAGTTTTTCATTTGCTTCAATATGAAAAATAAGACTTTATGAGGAATTATAATGCTGGAAAGCCCCCAAGAGACTATGTGGTCCATTTCCAAAAACTAAACCCTGCACAGGCTCAGCAACCGGCCCGAGGCCACCCGCCCAGAGAGTAGAATCATGGCCTCTTGATTTCTGGTCTAGGACCCCCGTATAAAAAAACCAAAATACAAAAATATACATAGTTACACATAAAAATACATTTATCTCCACAATACCAGAACAAGTTGGTTCAATGTCAAGACCCTAAAAATATAAATGGTGTCAGGTTAGAACCCAAATAACGGTGGGGCAGCTCTACCTTCAGGATTTCGCAGGGAGCGGTGTCTGGTGGTACAGGTTTCCCACAATGCCTTGAATATTCAGTTATAAAGACTGAAGCTTCATCTAAACTATGGAATCAGAAAAAAAAAGAGAGTCATGAGGAAATTCTCAGGGGGGTTGATAAATACATTCGCTATCTTGATTGTGGTGATGGCTTCGCTGGGGAATACAAATACTTGAAATATGTGCAACCTATATGTGTGTCTGTGTGTATATATATATATATATATATATATCTCCAAAAATAATGTTTATAAATGACAACATGCAGCTCTTGTGGGATCACAAGTGGTAGATAAGCAGAAGGAAATGCATGGTATGGTAATGAGAAAGGGATGCACACCAAGTGGCCAGCACAGTTAGACTATAAGTGGGGATGGCCCAGGAAAGACTTCCATCCTGACCGGGCTGCCCTTCCTGAGTGCCAGGCATTTCTTCCTTCTCCTTTTCACTTTCCAAATCCATTCCCAATCCTATCTCAAGAAACTGATTTCCAAACTTGTGGGTGCAGGAAAATTAGACAATCAAGCTTAGCGAAAATTATATTACATAAAAGCCCCCAATTCTCTGAGCAAGTGTCTAAGAAATAAAGCTGCAACTCAGGTTTTAAAGCAGGACTGTGAGACACCTGTTTTGAGGGTTCAGAAGGCTTACTTGGTGTCTGATTCCCAGTTCACGTTCGAAGGGACTGAGTTACAGGACAACCAGCCTGTGGGTGTAGTAATGCTACAGCTTAATATGCAGAGCCCTTCATTATGACCAAATAGGTGCGCAGCCGTCTGATCGTTTCCTCTAAAATAAAGGTAAATTTTAAGGAAATTCTACAGTAAGGTGTTTTTGTTTGTTAATTAACTTACCTTAACTCACTTGCCAGATAGTTTACCAGGTCAGTGATGTTGTTGCTATTCATCATGTGCAATTTCAACGTTTGAAAATATCTTGTCTTTGCCAAAATCCCAAACTCCTTCTTACTTATGATATTATTCAGAATCAGATTTCTAATCTATAGAATAACGGGTATCGTTATATTAAAAACGTGTGAAATTCCAAGGCCTTATTCACCACCCAGAAGCTTCTTAAAATCACAAGTTAAATTAGCATTGTATTGTGACTAAGCCTCTTTTTTAAGGGAGTGGGGAAAGGGAAATGTTTTAGTAACAGATTAAATCAACAAGAAGTGATAGCTGTTAAGCACTTTGGGACTTTTTATGAGGAAGATCTGCTTACAACAAGCATTTAAACCTATAGATTTTCCACTGAGCACAGCAGCAAATAAGAGAGGGGTCTCCGCCTTTTAAAAAATGTACTAAGGTTTTAATAAAAGCATAATAATTTTATATACTACCAAACAGATAGAGATAGTGGTTTTCAGCTTAACTTTGATTTGGGGAAAATTATTACCTTCCAAAATAAAATTTTTCATAGCAAAAAGGAGATGAAATTGCCTCTTACTTGATGTGAAAATCCTGCCAACTGCCCAGTATTCATATGCTCTTCTAATTGCTGTAAAATGATCTGAGGATTGCACGAGCCCAGAAAATTCTAGAGGAAAAAAAATGAAAACACAGTTAATGGAAAAGTGTTATTACTACTAATTTCTGTTAAATCTGAAAGGTTTTCATTTTTAAATTTAGAATATCTTTCAGAATTTCTATTATAGGGAAAAAAAACCTCACCTCTTATCATATAACAAAAAATTACAGAAATAAGGAGGAAGACATTTTACAAATACATATTGTAACAGCAAGAGCTGTTTAACAAGCATTTTGTCATTCTAAGTGCCAAAAGGAATCTATTTAAATACTAGAATTTTGAAAAGCATCAATGGATGAGTTTATGAAAAGTAAAAATAAATAAATAAATTAAATAACCCAAAGTCAAAGACAGGCACAGATGGCTGTGAAAAAATGCAATCAATAGACCAAATGACAGATAAAAAAGATATGCGTGTTCATTTATATAGATCTCTACTGGCTTATCTACCTTTGGGAAAATACCATAAAACATTCCCAAGTGCTTTGTTCTATTTGTTCTGTATTGTAAAGGGAATGAGTTATTTTTAAAAGTTCTGTCCTCAAATGCTCACGGCTCCCTTTGTCAGACACCCACACACAAAGCCCTCTCTCTCATCTCCCACACCCAATCACTAAGTCAAGCTGTTCCATCCAGTTCATTCTCACTGCACTACCCTACTCTGGGGATGTATCTCCTCAAGCCTTTCCTGCCTGTCCACAGGCTGTTGTGTGTGGATCAAGTGAGATACACCTCCAGTCGAGTGCAACAGCTTCCCACTCCTCCCTTCTCGCCTCCTCTCTCCTCTGACCAAGCCCATGGATTGTTCCTTAAACAGGGCCTGAGCAATTCACTTAACTCTTCCAAGAAAATTGATTGTCCCCCCTCACCTCTACCCGAAAAAGAACAAGGTCCAAATCCCTTTCTTAAAAGATTTTATTTATTTACTTGAGAGAGAGAGATAGCACAAGCAGGGCAGAGGGGCAGAGGGAGAGGGAGAAGCAGACTCCCCGCTGAGCAGGGAGCCTGATGTGGGGCTCGATCCCAGGACCCTGAGATCATGACCCAAGCCGAAGGCAGACACTTAGCCAACTGAGCCACCCAGGTGCCCCAGTCCAAATCCCTCTTAAGGCATCCCTCAGATGGACCTTGATCTATCTTTCAGGCTTACCTTCTGCTAAACCTGCATACAAACTCCTGCCCCACTCAGACCGATACATTCATGCTCTGCAGGTCTGGTGAAAAGGAAATGCAACCCTTTCACAGGGACATGCACTATGAGACCTTCTGTTTCTCTGGCAGCCCCAGAGGAATAATTTGCCAGATACCTTAATTTGCTGATGTCTTTTTTCCGAGTGGGGCATGAGCATCAGACAGGCTAGTGCAAAAGCTGGAAGCTCCAACTGGACATACTGCCTGGCTACTCCAAGCATGTCGAGATCATCTGAAACTGGACATCTTCGAGAGAGCACATGAGTTTGATAATATTAATGAAATTAAATTAGTTCATATGTTAATTTGCTACCTGACTGTGCTTTCAATGATTTTAAGCATTGAAGTCCTGGGGCATAACATACACTTAGTAATGAGTAGCTCGAGTCTTCCATGGCATTCTTTGTGGAATAAAATAACCTATCTGCTGGAACACAGAGCACTCCTTGCTGCTGTGATTATGTCTGAAAGCCCACACATGCCTAAAGTCACATTCTCAGAAGACTCCAAACCACTGAAACAACACTGCATGATTTAGGGGAGTCATAAAAGGACTTTGTACATTCATTAAAACTAATTTTGGAGAAGGCTTACTGACTCGGTCTACTAGCTGCACTGCATGTGGAAAGTGGACATTGTAAAAATATGAAAGACAGTTTACCTTAGAAACAACTGATGTGCTTAACTTCCCAAGAAGAAGAAATTACTTGAAAGACAGGTTTATTAGAAAGGAATTTTATAAGCAACACGTATGACTTTTTGGGGTAGGAAAACAAGTATTTTACTTACTCTAGAACAGCGACGAGACTCTCACAGCAATCTGATAACTGACTGGGGCTCAGAGGACAAGATGCTGAAAATTAAAAAAAAATAATGTGTACACACACACACACACACACACACACACACACACAGAGCTATAAAATGCTACTGTCACTGTTTCAGGGGAGAGAAAAATACCTGAAAGTAGGGGTATCTGAACCACACGCTGCCAAGCTTTGCTGAAGTAGGGAACCTGGAGAGACAAGCACATGATGGGATTCACACCTGGGGTATCATGAACTCTCTTGGTTTTGCAGTCATGGAACTATACGCTTAGCGCTTATGTTCTGGATGCTAAGACCAAAATCATAAATTGGTATCTTCCTGATTGAGATGGTTAGATTTCAGGATAATTTTCTTTTCTTTCCCTCTCTCTCTCTCTTTCTTTCTCAAAGTAAACTCTACACCCAATGTGGGGCTCAAACTCATGACCCCGAGATCAGGAGTTGCATGCTGTACTGACTGAGCCAGCCAGGCACCCTTGGATAATTTTCTTCATAACAGTATAGTTCAGGATCATATTATACAATTTTGGCTGATTTGTTATTGTTTCATTTGGGGGAAAAAAGCATCAGAACACAACTCAGAAAACAAAACTTACACTGTCGTGTGCCAGACGTTGTGTAAGAGCCACAGGAAAGGGGCAAGCAGACAAAAGAAAGGATTTCAAAAAACGAATGAGGCAACAACAAAAATTTCCACTCATTGGGAACAGGTTAAGTGACTTATGGTACATTTTACTTCTTATTATGAGAATGATTAAGAGTTAAAAGTAATGAGATACCAAAAAAATTAAATATAGAGGTCTCATAAGATCCAACAATCCTACTCCTAAGTATATGCTCATGAGAAAAAAAAAAACAAAACACATACATCCACATAAAAACTTGTACACAAATGTTCATGGAGCAGCATTATTCTTAACCCCAAAATCTATCAACTGATGAATGGATAAATAAAACTTGGGTGTGTCTATACAGTGAACATTAGTTGGCAGCAAAAAGGTATGAAGCCCCGACATCTGCTACCACACAGACGAACCCCGAAAACGTGATGCTGAGTAAAGGGAGCACAAAAGGCCCTGTACTACATGACTCCACTGATGTGACATGTCCAGCACAGACACCTCCAGGGGCTGAAAGAGGGAGGTACAGGGACTGACTGGTAATGGATATGGGGTATATTTTGGGGGTGAAGAAAATATGCAAGAATTAGAGAGTGGTGATGATTGCACAACGTGGTGAACATACTAAAAACCACTTAATTGCACATTTTATTGATTTATTTTTGAAACTTTATTTTTTTAGTAATCTTTACCCTCAATATGGGGCTTGAACTGTGGACCCCAAGACCAAGAGTCACAAGCTCCATGCACTGAGCCAGCCAGGTGCCCCTTAACTGTATGCTTTAAAGGGTACATTTTACATGGGAGTTATATCTTAATTAAAAAAAGAAAATAGGTCTCCATGTGCTCTATGGAACAGTCTCTGAGGCACCAATGTTATGTGGGAAAAAAATAATTGATCTAGAATGTCACTAGATTTATATGTACAAAAACGTATACACACACACATACAGACACAGACACACGTGCTTGTATGATAATAGGAAAGTTCTAGAAGAAAGCAGTGTAACCGTAGTTACTTCTGGGGAGATAATTTTGATGGGACAATGTATTAAGCTAAGAATAGATGATATATTTCCACATTATATATTATAATGATGGGGCGCCTGGGTAGCGCAGTCGTTAAGCGTCTGCCTTCGGCTCAGGGCGTGATCCCGGCGTTCCGGGATCAAGCCCCACATCGGGCTCCTCGGCTGGGAGCCTGCTTCTTCCTCTCCCACTCCCCTGCTGTGTTCCCTCTCTCGCTGGCTGTCTCTCTGTCACATGAATAAATAAAAGCTTTAAAAAAAATATATATATATATATATTTTAATGATTATGTGGTATTCAACTTGTGAAATTTAGAAAAGATGAGTAAGATATGGTGTCTGACTGAAAGATGTTCTGAGTCCAGGAGGGGCAGTCGAATGTGTAACAAAACAAATTACACTGTGGCAGGTGTTACAGTAGAGCCAGGGTTTGGAGATCATGAAGGTGTGGTGTGGCTCAGGAGGCCGGGAGGGCTGGGGCTGGTGAGGTCCTCCGAGAGGCGACCTCTAAGCAAAGTACTCCGGGTCCCGGCACCTTTTAACGGGGTATCAGTTCCATTCTTTACAGAGGGGCCAGTTACCTTACCTAATGCACCCAGCAGCCACAAGCCCATCGAGTGTAAGCATTAAATTCTTTTTGTTGTTGTTGTTAAAGATTTATTTATTTACGAGAGAGAGAGAGAGAGAGAGAGAGAGAGAGAAAAGCGTACACGAGCAGGGGGAGGGGCAGAGGGAGAGAGAATCTCAAGCAGACTCCCCGTTGAGCATGGAGCCCGCTGCCATGCTCAATCCCAGGATCCTGAGATCAAGACCTGAGCCAAAATCAAGAGTCAACGCTTAACTGAACTATCCGGGTGACCCTAAGGATTAAATTCTATAAAACTTACTTGAGGAAACTACATACCTGCCATAAAGAATGGATACTAGAGATGGCAGTTAAAACTTTCCTCAGATAAGGAATCTGGGGGAAAAAATACAGTTCAGAAAATCACCAAAATGGAAAACTTCAACATGAAATATCAGAGTCTTACATTTTCAAAACAAAGTATCAGTAAAATGTATCTACCATGAGAACGACCATGAACGTTCACTTGCTAAATCACAAATATCAAAAAAGGTCAGGGAAGCTTCCATTTGTTTCCAGCGAAATTTATGTCACTTTTGAGTTAGCACTTCCTCTGGCCCAAGACCAAGTTAAGTTTGGCACGAACCCAAGGAGAGTGAATGTTTGCAGCACGCATCTGTTCAATCACAAGTATCCGTACAGAATGCTTCAGAATTGCTGTGCAAGAGCTTTCACACAGACCGCAGTCCCGGGCACGGAGTCTTACCATATTGAAGCCAAGAAGCTTTTGCAAGAGTCCATTCCAAAGCTGCAGGTCATAGATTTTGTACTCCAAACAGAGCTCAGTCACCAATCTGACTGCCTGAAGCAGAAAAGAAATAAAAAAAAAAAAAAAATCATACTGCTTCAAGATACCAGGAAATCAAACCACCCATCGAAAATGTGGGGCACTACACATAAAATATGTTTATAACCTAGGTGTGTCTATTGCCGAATTTCCGTGAAGGCATCCTCCTCCCCTCTAATGAAAGAAAAAAGAGACTACGATTATTTTTTTTCTTTCTTGCTGTCATGGATTCAAATGGCAGCTGGGACTTTCCCCGCTGTCTTCTTTCTACCCAAGAGTGGTTTGCCTGTTGGCCCCGCCTTCTCGCCCTATGCTCCAACTGCCTCAGGGACTGAATTCCCATAAGCAACGAGGAGGTACACCCCTCCTGGCATAGGGACAGTCTCTTCTCCCCATCTGGATAAGGACACACAGGCTCTGGGAAGGAACTACAAAAGTGTCCTCTTGTTGGTGGGATCAAGCCCTAGGCTTTAAGAGACAGAGGTAAGGGGACCCTCCAAGTTGCGTGTCACCTGTCAGGATAGGAAAGTAGAAATGGTCTCAGCAGTAGGCTAGTTCAGGAATGAAGAGTTTCTCTGGCTTCAGGCATTTGGGTGAGTAGAAGCACATTGGAGAAGATGGGGGACCCACCCTCAGACAACTCCCAGTACATACCATGGATTCATGACTGTGGTTTTTCCATAGACCCTTAATCATTCCTTCTTTAGGACTGTTGCAAAATAATTCATATGTGATGGGGATATTCAAAGTCTCAAATGATGCCAGAAAAGTTATACATTTTAAGTAAGATCTGAAAAACAGAGGCACTGATGGGAATCATTCTTATAGACCATATTTACATTTAAGATAGAGGCCACCATAGGGCAATATTAGAGCTGTTTGTTTTAAATGTCTATTTTTTAGGCTTCTAAATATATTCACTGAATATAATAGTAGAAAGAAATCAATACAAGCAAGATCAAGAAAACATTCAGTTCCTAAATGCCTCAAAAAACTAGGGAAACAAGATGTTCTCAGAGGCCTATGTCCCCTTTCCCAAAATGGAGAGGACATTCAAGGCAGCAGAACTAGGTTTACACGGCTATTCTAATGCACTCATATAAACTAAGGGGCTTAAATGTACACTTCCAAAGAACCAATCCGTTTCCTATTTCTTCTCTTTTTTTTCAGTAAGCTCTACACCCAACTTAGGGCTTGAACTCACAACCCCAAGATCTTGAGTCATGTGCTCTACCGACTGAGCCATCCAGGTGCCCCGTGTTTCCTATTTCTTAACACAATTTAAAAAATTCTACTTACTTCACTTCTTCCATGGGTTTTTTGAAGAGAGATTCTATAGTTTCCTTGTCGGCCAAATATAGGAGACACTGAAGAGCACGTGCTCTGTGGGCAAAAGTTAACTGGCGCACACCCAGTGTCTGTAAAACCAAAGCAGGTTTGCAGAGATGCACGCATGCTGTACCTGGGTACATGAGTTCCAACTTAGGTAACATAAACCTCATTTTAAAAAAACATTAAAGTCAATCTCTGCCCTCAGGGAGCCAGTGGTTCTCAAAGTGTGGTCCATGGACCCCTGGCAGGCCTCTCTCAGACTCTTTCAAGTGGGAAAGGGTCAAAACTACTTTCACAATCATGCTAAGATGTTACTTGCCTTTACACTGCATTGATATTTACCCTGGTGGGTAAAACTGCTGATACTAGTCAGGGTAGGAACACCCAGCTGCTGGGGCAGCCACGGCGTTCTTCACAGCCAAGCAAAGGTGACTTCCACTTACCAAGGTTCTTGATGGAGCAGTAAAAATTAATTTTATGAAACCTCAGCTCTTGCATACATTAATGAGTTCACACTTGAACACATATTAATTAAAATGTATTCGTCAATGTTCTGTGTGACCACACGGGCAGCACATGTAGCGCGTACTACACACGGATGGTTTTTCCGGGAAAAGCACGTGTATGAATGAGTTGTGAGCTGAACTGGGCACTTTTCATGGGACACCATTTTTATCTGAAGCAATGACTATCAGATAAATACGCGAGGAAAACTAAAAGGGATGCTCTCCCCCCTTGCTGTTGAAAACATACAATCAAAATCTCAGATTTCCCCTCTTTTCTTCCTTCTATCCAAGACCCATTTGCCCCTTGGCTCTACACCCCTTCTCTTCCTCGGTTCAGCTGTCTCAGAACATTTCCACAGGCAAAAGCCTGAAGGCCAAAGAGGTGGCATTGCTTTAGGGAAAAGGGAAAGTTTAGTGTAGCTTAAGTTTAGTGGGGAGGGAGGGAGGCATGACTGGAGGGTGCAGCCTGTCCTGCAGGGCCCCTGATAGTAGGAATGTTGCCTAACGAAGGAGTTAATAACTACGAATGTAGATAACCGTGGGAACGGTCAATAGGTTCTGTTTGCCAAACAGGATGTTATGGAAGCCAGCACTAAATGGGGCTTGCAGATACTACAATCCCGATTACGAAGTAAGATATGCAGCACTTTGAGTAAGTGTGTAAGTGAGCATTATCTTAAGCATCTGTTAATGATATCAAGCATGGTGAATATGCAGGAAAAAAATGCTGAACTGAGACGCAAAGATGAGTTTTGACTCCGTGTCTATGGCTTACAGTTGTAGCTGATGTTGCAAACACGAACAGCATTCTTGAACTGTAATCAATTGGACGAGACAGAAGGAGATACAGGACTCTGGGAAAAAATATTTTAAATT